>NC_081557.1:26151626-26171899 GCF_022355385.1 Mustela nigripes | reverse complement strand
GCGGGACTCGATCCCAGGACCCTGAGATCGAGTCCCGCATTGGGCTCTCTGCTCAGCAGGGAGCCTGCTTCCTCCTCTCTCTCTCTCTCTCTCTCTCTCTCTGCCTGCCTCTCTGCCTACTTGTGATCTCTCTCTGTCAAATAAAAAAAAAATAAAAAATCTTTAAAAAAAAAATAAATAAAATAAAAAATAAAAAAAGAAATTCAGGGGCAATTTTCTTTATACAAATCAATAGCATTTTAGAACTCATTGCATCACTGCTTCATTCATTTATTAATATTGATATTCTTTTTGTTGTTGTTCAAAAAATATTGATATTCTTAGTGATAGCACTCAGCTTAAAAAGATTAGATTAGGGCGCCTGGGTGGCTCAGTGGGTTAAGCCGCTGCCTTCGGCTCAGGTCATGATCCCAGGGTCTTGGGATGGAGTCCCGCATCGGGCTCTCTGCTCAGCGGGGAGCCTGCTTCCCTCTCTCTCTGCCTGCCTCTCCATCTACTTGTGATTTCTCTCTGTCAAATAAATAAATAAAATCTTTAAAAAAAAAAAAAAGATTAGATTAAATAATCCCCATGTAAGAAAGCACCTAAATTTGTATTGAATTGAAAGAGAGTCTCATCTAAAAGAGAATTTATTTCTTAAGCAGATAAGTTTCTGTTATCTGGGCTATTCATTCAAGGTCAAAAGCTAAGAGTCTTTCTGTGTTTGATCCTTTCCCTGGGATGCCTCCTTTTCTGGGGAATTGGGGACTTGCTGGCTATGATAAATTAGTAATCTGAAGCCCCCACCAGAAGATTCCAAGAGGATGAGGTTCACTCTTACTCTTTTTATTACAGTAACCTACAAAGCAGGAGTCCTCTATAGGCAGCCTTTTCCCTGGATCTGCTCCTGTCCATTGTGCTCTACACTTGGCAGCAAGGGTTATCCTTCTTCTGCTTGACATCCTTATGAACTAAGACTTTTAAGACTAAGTCAAAATGCCTTGGTCTGACCACAGGCTACCACTTGCTCATCTCACTCTGCTCCCTGCAACACGTACATGCACGCACACAAGCACATGCGCACGCGCGCGCACACACACACACACACACACACACGAGACTGCCTCAGCCCTATTTCATCATCCTTGGAGATGCACATTTTTTTCTCACATCATAATACCCCTGAGGTTGGGACGCATCTGAAAATCATTGTAAAGCAGGAAAAGTTCATAGTTCTGGCTTTGCATGGACAAGTTATGAAAAGCACCAGTTTCAAAACCGTCAGAATGGGTGTTAGCTTGGAAGAAAATCCCAGAAACAGCAGTGGACCACCCTTTGAACACATAAGTACTAACTGTTATGAGGAGGTTGTGGGGGAGGTAGTGAATCAGACGCATTTAGCAACATTATCCAAGGAGGAATTAAAAGGAGGCTACTTTCAAATATGCAAACCCAGCTTAAGGGCTCAGCCCCAATGGCTCAGTTCTTCCATGAATTCTTTCAAGAAATGCTGTTACCACCAATGCTCTATCACCAATGCTCTTCACCATATTGTGTGCAAAAAGCTTGCAGTCAATGCTTTGGAATGCAAAACACCTTTCATGGAGCCCTGAATGTGGTATATAAACAGTGAACCTTGAAACCAGTGAACACTGAAAAAATAAAATTAAATTTAAAAAAAAGAAAAACACCTTTCAAAAGAATCTGACTCTAAAAGTGAAGTTTTAGGAATACTGAGAGCAAAGTATTTTACATATATATTATTTTGCTATATTTGATAGAATGTTATTTGGTAAAATGTATATCCAATTAAGAACTTTAAAAATGTGGAGCCTGGGAAGATGGTGGACTAGGAGGGTCCTAAAAATTAAAAAAAAAAAAAAAATGCTCTTTCATATAGTATTTAAAACCTAAGTTATAAGAAAACTTTATGCCATAGTTAATTGGCAGTATTTTTCTCTTTCTCGGGGATATATAAAGTAAGGACACATCTTAAAATCAATGGTGTCTCAAAGTAGATGAGATGCAGTGGAACCACTTTATTCTGTCGCTTTCTCTGTTCTCTGGACTCTCATGTGTTCTGCTCTTACTTTCTAGAACACTCTCTCTTTACTTGGTTAACTCCTACTCATCCTCTGGGTTTTAGTTTATCATTTCCATGAAGTCTTCCTTAACCTCCCCACCCCCACCCTCCAAAGACTGCACTACCCCCTGCTACACAGGGGTCTCCAGCATTGATACTGCAACTCTCCCAGCAGTTATCGCCCTTACTTTCATGGCTCGTACAATTTTCTGTCTCCCCCACAGGCTAAAAAGTCCTTGGAAACAGGGAACTCCTCTGTCTTGGCTCACTTTGCCCGGCATAGTTGGCACTCGATGAATATTCATTAATCAGGGAATAAATTAGCAAATGAATAAGTACCTCCCTTCCATAGCACACAAGTCAATTCATTCAATCTTGAACGGTGAAGCAACAAAGATTTTATCTCACCGATAAGGAAACTGAGGCACAGAGAGTAAGAGGCTAATGAAGGAGCCAAAACTAAAATTTCCTAAAGCCCCATGTTATAGCGACACCTGATGTTTACTTGGCATTTACTATGTGCCTGGCACTGTTCTGACCTCTGTCTCTTAAAAACTCTGTTAGGTGGGAGTGATTAATATCCTTATTTTATGGAGAGGGAAACTGAGGTGCAGAGTCATCAGTGAAATTTCCTCCGATAATAGAGCTAAAAATGGCACAACCCAGATATAAACCCAAGACGACTCCAGAAGACTTTCCACAGTATTAGAGGTGCTGGTAAATGGAATCAGAATATGTAGCAATAGTAAACACTATTAGTTACTAGCAGATCAGTTCTTAAGAATGTGTTTTCAAGCTGGTCCAAAACAAATAGCTTTATTTCAGTGGATATTGATACCAACAAAAACAATTAAGTCTAACATAATTGAAAAGGTGCCCTCAGTTTGACAGAGCCAACTCTTCAAGTAGCTATGAAGTCCTGGATGAAGAAATTAAACAGTTTCTTTTCACTAGTTTAAAAAAAAAAAAAGGTGATTCAATGAAAATAAATGCTTAAAATCCTCTGATAGGGTCTGTCACTTTATCTCAAAGCAATTAACTGTACACCAAGTGGAAACAATCAGGAGTGATTAGTACCCTACGCCAAATATTGAATCCGAGGATGTAACTTAAACTCCAGTGTTTGCTCTACAAAATTCAAATAATGTTTGGCAAGGTGAAGGGCTCTTGATCCTCCTCCTAAAAGCACGGTTCTTTAATTCCAGCCACGGACTTCTTTTCCTTTCCTGCTATTGACAGTGTTTGCCTTCGTGAGGAGAGGGAAGCCCAGACTTGTGTGGACAGAGTTCGACTGGTGGGGAAAAGTACATACCTGGAGGGGGAATAGTGCTTAACAAGAAACAGGGCATCAGACTGACTCATTCTAAACGAGGCCTCCCTCACCGTCGCTTTGTTCCAGCACTAGATCAGAGGCACAGGCAGAGACTTGCTGAAGTTAAACACTATCAGAAACACTCCAGCCCAGCTATCCTGGGGAGGAAAACAAGATCCTTGCCAGATGGGTGTTCGCCAAGGCTACTGAGAAGACCTGGAGACACTTGCCAGGGCTCCGGGGAGGAACCAATCCACACTCTTCAAGGTCACAGGGCTGCTGATACCATATTCATAATCATCCAAACCTTTGGGAAGTGCTTTTTTGACAGGCAGTGGTTCCCATCTTCTTTCTCTTGGTTTCTTTTTTTCCTTTGGCTTTGGAAAGCTCCAAGGCCATATTTCTAATCCAAGGCATCCAGTGTTTTCAGGCTTCATGATCTCACTTCGAGCTAGGATCACTTCGGATGAATCTCTCAACTTCTTAAAAGTTGAGGTCCCTCACCTATAAGATGAAAATAATAGTGTCCACGTTCGAAGATTCCATGAGATAACAAGTACACCTAGCATGTAGTGCACTCAAGAAGATGAGCTCTCTTGTGATTCCTTTCATGAAGGAGCACCCTCAGGTCAATCAGTTTTTGATCCTCCAAAACCAATCAAATTTTGGGAGAAAGGAAGCTCTTCTATTAGATTTTCTAAAAGATTATTTTCTTGTGGCTTAGGAAATACCTCATGTTGACACAATTAGAACCAAAAATTTTTCAATAGTTGGATAAAGATACAGAGAAATTACATTCCCAGTTAAGGATGTATTCCATTCAATAAGCATTTAAAGGCACCAGTCTTTGAGTAGGGTAATAATTACTTCTTTTTAAAGCACTTTTAGCTTTTTTTTTTTTCACCAAGATTCTTTTGTTTGATCCTTGATCATATTCTGTGGGAGTAGATGGGGATCCTTGTTTACCTCTTATAGGTGGGAGTGAAAAATCATAGAGAACACTAGCAGGAGTCCTATAAGATCAGAGACTTCAGTATCAGACAGACCTGGGTTTGAGGCCTGGGTCTGTTACCAGCTGTGTATCTCCTTGAGCAAGTTATCTTTTTGCATCTCATTTCCTCCTCTGTGAAATGGGAATAATGTACCTACCTCCTAGAATTGCCGTGAGGATTCAGTGAAGTAGAACATGGTCAGGTATTTATTACACACAGTCCCTAACACACAGCTTAACACACTGTCCGTTAGAGATCATCATGGTCTTATTATAGTTTTGTTTTTTGTTGTTGTTGTTGTTCCTCAAAGCCATGTAGCTGAAATAGCAGAATTAGGTCTAAAACCCTTGTTTGCTGAATGCCAATCTAATATTTATGCTGTACAATAGTTTCCAACATGGCAAAGCATGGAAATACCCCTTTCAGAAAATAGGCATGTGAGCATTTAGTATAGCAGAACAGCTCTTTCAGGAGTTGGGAGGGGGACAAGGGCTGAAGTCTCTACTGCCTGCCACACAGAGATTTCTCCATAACCCCACTCCATTACTACCAAGTGGGCTGCTTGCAGTCATCATCCCCTGAGTTCACCAGGGACTTGATCTCAAAGAGTGAAAAGGGCATTTGGACAATAATGTTTCCATTTGCCTTGTTAGTATCATTTTTGCCTCTTCCTATTGGTCTTGCCCTGCTCCTCATTTCCTATTTCCCTTGGTCCTTTGACCATCACCTTTTTCTGGCTTATGAACTCCATCAATTCTTCCAGTTCCGACTGTTTGCTAGGACCAGACCCCTTCCCGTTATGTTCTGCCAACCAGAATTTGTGTCTGCCTGGCATGGAGATTCATCCTCCTCTCTGCCTATAAAAGGGGGAATGTTTCTGTCCCTCTCCTCATGCCATGCAAACTTCTGCCATCCCTTTCTAGCTCCTTCTCTCACCTTTCAAGAGAGGAAGAGTTACTAATCTGATCAAAATTCTAGATCATTTTTTCATGTCACATGTTTTTTTGAGATCAGATTACTGTATGTTAAAGGTACAAACCCATTACCTCCTCCACGTGGTTGGAAGCATAGATCCAGGCAGATCAACTGTATCTCCATATGCATGCCTAAGCATGCTGGCCCTTGTCTCTCTATATAATTGAGCTGGTCAGAAAGATCCAGACTCAACTCTATGAGACTAAAACTTAGTCTTCAGGCTAAAGTCGGTACTCTTCTAAGACTTCCACATTGAAGGTTACTGGGTACTCCCAGGACTAATTAGATTCCTACTTAACTGTTATTTCTTGACTCTGTCTCCACTGGAAAATCAACTGGGAAAAGTGACGGTAGAGTAGATCTAAACCTTTCCAGCTCCCTGGACATGAAACTATTAAAAAGCCCACCTTAATTCCTAACACCTCTATGACCATTCTTTTCTTTTAAAAAAAGAATTTTATTTATTTATTTATTTGACAGACAGAGATCACAAGTAGGCAGAACGGAAGGCAGAGAAAGAAGGGGAAGCAGGCTCCCTGCCGAGCAGGGCTCGATCCCAGGATCCTGAGACCATGACCTAAGCTGAAGGCAGAGGCTTTAACCCACTGAGCTACCTAGGTGCCCCATGACCTTCCTTTCTTATGCCTGGCCCCTTTGCTCTGCTCTCAGCCATTCACAGGTCCCTCACCATATAGCCATCATCTGATGAAACAGAACATTTTAGACATCCCAGCCTATCCTCCTCCTGGCCCTGAACCCAGAATGCCTTTCCTGGCTTTTTTCTGTCTAAATTTTACTATCCTTCAAGGCTAACCACAAATCCCTCCTCTACCTGAAGTCTTCCATTATCCTGTTGGAAAAAGTTCTCCCTCCTCTGGCTCACACAACACTTAATTTTTCATTTGGCTATAGCACTTACTTCATTCGGCCTCATATTCCAAAAAATTGTTTACAGCAGTTCAGTCTTTCCCACGAGACTGGAAGCAATTCAAAAGCATGGAGCCCGGTTTAGTCATTCCTGATACCAGTCAGCCTCTACCGCTGTGCTTTGCAAACCACTACAGCACAATAACACATCGCAATGTAGGAGCCCAATAACATCCCAATAAACCCACAATCGGAACCTTTATTTATATTACTATATATATAATATAATAATACATATTATATATAATGCATCTGTTGTTTGTAAAGAACAATTGTGTGTGTGTGTGTGTGTATACTGCTTGACCAGTACGTATGTTGGTGATCAGGTTGAATTGTTAAAGAACCCAGTGTTAGAAATTCTAGGGGCATTGGACATCTTGTGGTCCTCTGAAGCATGAATGGAAACCATTTTGCCAGGAGCAGGAAGGAACTCATCGGGAAGGAACTCATCTTTGGCCTACTTGTGCATTCACTTGTTTTCCTGTTTTTTCTCATTTTTAATTGTGAACAAGCTGCTTCACGTGTTTCCCTCTTCTGCTACCAGAATGTGCTGTCCACGAGCTTTGTGTGTCGGTCAGAACGCTGACACAGGCAGTGCTAGCCATCAAGGCTGGGCCTTGGTTCCCCGGCATGCTGAAGGATTCTGACCCCTTGGGCCAACAGTCAAATCTCATTATGAGTTCCTGCTTCTCTGAGGGCAGTGGAAAGAGCAGAGAGTGTGGAGACTGAAGTGTCCAATCCAGTTTTATCTGGGTCCCCAGCTTTTTACACAACCTTGTGCAAGTTGCTTAACTTCTCCAAACCTCAATCTCCTCTACCCTTCCCTCCCCTTTCTTTCTTTTAAAGATTTTATTTATTTATTTATTTATTTGAGAGAGAGAATGAGCAGGGAGAGAGGCAGAGGAAGAGACAGAGAGAGAGAGAAGCAGACTCCGCGCTGAGCCGGAAGCCTGATATGGGGCTAGCTCCATCTCAGGAGCCAGAGATCATGACCTGAGTAGAACTCAGACACTTAACCAACTGAGCCACCCAGCCATGCCCGAACCTTGGTTTTTTCATGTGTAAACTGAGACTGGTGAGACTTAAATGAGTTTTTCTGCAAAGCCAAGTACGGGAATGTTTTGTAGACTGGCTCTCTGGAAAACAAGGTGCTCTCTTTCTCACGTGCCAAACAGCTGTGTCTACTAAAGTGATGAATGTGTCTCCTCCACAGAGAGAGTTGTCAGAGCCCAGTTTGGGATGAAGGGTAAGTAATCACCACAAAAAGACAACTGGGAAGAAGAGGTTGGATACTAAGTCTCCTTAGGGAACTCAACAAAAACACAAGTGCTTAGAGACTGGAAAATACACCCTTTTGTAAATAAGCTGCTGTTTCCTTCCCCCTCTTCTCCAAGACTCTCTCCCATTGTTAGATTGACTCTAAGGATAAAGACTCCCAGGAAAAAGGAGCCCTGCGCCTGGGCACCTCTGGAAAGACTGGCATGTTGCCTTTGGCTCCACTGCCAAGGATCTTCCATCAAGTTCAGCTGAGGCGGCCCAGGACAATGAAGCTGTGTTACCACCTAACATTTCCTCACTTGTTATCTGCAGGCAGGTCTGTGGAGCCAATAGCCCACAGCTGTGTTTACAACCTCACATCAGCTTCATTAATTAAGGAATTCTGAGCCTGTTGCTCACCTCGAATAGATTTCTGTGGCAGGAGATGGTGGCAGGTTATCTCTGCAGGAATGCCACACAGCATTTGGGCACTGTTATTGGGGGCAGTGTTGTGGAGAAGGGTAAAAAGGGGGCTGAGAAAATGGAAAGCAAGTTCTGTGCATGAGGGCTAACCATTGGCTTCTCCCATTCTGTACGTGCTCATCAAGTTCAAAGAGGCCCTCAGCTTCCGTTTCCATGACTTGGAAAACATTGGCTCCCTCATTATAAATGTGCGGCACATTTCAGATCAAATGCCATACAAAATGTCCTACTTCCACTGAAATAACATATCTTCCCCGGATTGTATGATGTCCCAATAAACCTGATTAGAACAGTGTAAAGAAGCAGCTACCAGATCCCATAGCCATTCCAAGGGAGAATAGAAGGTTATCTCATTTTCTAAATGTCTTGTTTCATAAAAGACCATCCTTGGAAAGCACTAAAATGGGAAGCAGGAGAACTGAACTAGAAAATGACCCCAGTCTTCATAGCTTTACTCTCTGAATATCTATTTGTGTGATTGTGATGGCAAATGAATAACATCCGCAAACCAGGTTGCTCTGTGTGTTTAGAGTCAAAAACAGATGGAGGAAAACAAGTACTTGGTGTTATACGCAACTAATGAATCGTTGAACACTACATCAGAAACTAATAATGTACTATTGCTATATGCTGGCTAACTGAGCAAAATAATAAATAAATAAATAGAATTCCACACACAGACAAAATAAATTTTCTACAAGAAACAAAAAAAAATTTTTTAATTAAAAAAATTAACTGGCTTAAGTGAATATATATAATTTTATCAAGTTTATAAAGGATTAACATAAACAGAAAAAAAAACCCTTGATTTTCATAAGAAAAGAGATTGTTCCTGTTGTTTGGAACTAAAGAAGTCCTTGTGAGTACCTAATAGAACAAAAAACCCGCCATCCTAGATGCCTAATGAGCATAGTAGAACCCAAAGTTTTGCATTCTGGCTCTGGCACTAGCTCACCCAGCTGTGTACCCTTGAACTACTCCTCTCTCTGTCCAGTCTTCACCCTCTTCATCCACAAAAAGATAACAACAACACCCGGACGGACTCCTTCATCTCCCAAGGCCGGTGATTTCTAACAGGAGGTAGGTGGAAAACTCGTTTGCAAACACAAAGCATGAGTGTGGTGGTGGAACATTCTGCTCTAGGCCAGAGTTTCAAAAGTTTCATTGTTGTTGTTATTGTGTTTTCCTCCTTTTAAGGAGCCTTTAGAGCTCCTTGTTTCAAAACATATTTTTTTTTGTTTCAAAACACATTTTTTTGAAGCAATTGTTTGATTTTGTTCTACTTTGTAATGTTTGGTGGGATGGAGCAGATACGTAATTAAGGGTTCCATCCAAAACATGATTTATAAAGATAGTTAAGGAATGCCATCCTTTAAAAATATTTTAAGAAGAAAAATAAAGGAAATATTAGCCTAATAAAAGGAAAATGAATAAGCATTTTATGAAGTAGAACAAATACCAAATGATAATTTAACTCAAGACCATCAAGCTAAGTTTCTAGGAAGTAAACTCAGTACACCATGTCACACTTGAAAAAGCATATACATTGATATATTTATACATTCCTAGAATAATTGAGAATCTTAACCTTTATAATGAGAAATCATCTTTCACTATGGAGTCACAGAGTTTCATAATGTCTATATAGCTGGGAAACAAAGAAAGAAAAAAGCTACTAAAACCCAGTTAGTAAAGGCATGGTGAGTGCAAGAAACGTCTCAAAAGTTACACATGGGGGCACCTGGGGGGCTCAGTCGGTTCATTATCTGACTCTCGTTTCAACCCAGGTCATGATCTCAGGGTCATGAGATCGAGCCCCACATCAGGCTCTGTGCTCAGCAGGGAGTCTGCTTGTCCCTCTGCTCCTCCCCCTGCTCACTTACTCTCTCTCAAACAAATAAAATCTTTTTTAAAAAAAGTTATAGACAGTATGGTTCCATTTATGTAACATTCTCAAAAAGACAAACTACACATCTTCCTCAACTTAGGATGGGGTTACTTCCCAATAAACCCATTGTAAGTTGAAGATATCATAGGTCAAAAATGCCCACCTAAGGCACCTAACCTACCAGACCACCATAGCTTTGACTAGCCTAACTTTAATGTGCTCAGAACACTGACATTAGCCTACAGTTGGGCGCAGTCATCTAATACGAAGCCCAATTTGTAACAAAGTGTGAATGATCTCAGGTAATTGATTGGATACCCTACTGAAAATGGAAAACAGAATGGCTGCCTGAGTACAGGATGGTTTTAAGTGCATTGATAGTTTACCCTCTTGATCACGTGGCTGACTGGAAGCTGAGACTCCCTGCCCTGGCCAGTATCACCAGAGAAGACCACATGTGAATCACTAGTCTAGGAAAAGATCCAAATTCAAAATTTGAAGTACAGTTTCTACTGAATGTCTTGCTTTCCCACTATCATAAAGTCAAAAAGAATCCCAAGTCGAAGCCACGTAAGTTGGGGACCAATCTGTATGGTGATGATAGATCAGTGGTCACCAGGGATTCAGTATGGGGGCAAAGTAGGCTTGTAGAGAACTAGCATGAGCAAGTTTTTCATGATGATCGAATGGTATTGAAGCCTGACTGTGATGGTGGTTCATCAATCTGTACATGCATTAAAATTCATAGAACTGTACAGCAAAAATAAGTTAATTTTACTGTATCATTTGAAAATAAAATGTTTAAAAGGAAAGAAAAGAAAAAAAAAAAGTCACATCATCTAATCAATGCAGCAGAATGCAGGCCCTGTCCTCTGAAATGTCACATTTGGAAATGTATTTGTAAATAAGCTTTATAGCAGCACCCTTCTAACATTAAAGGGCACAGAGATCACTTCAGACTTTAATTACAATGAAGATTCTCCTTCCGTAGGTCTGGAATGGGGCCTGAGTTTCTGCATTTCTATGAAGCTCCCGAGGGATGCCCTTGCTTCTTCGTCTGCAGACAGCACTGTCAAGCGTGTACACTTTGGAGAATTCAGCTCAGTTGGAGCAATTATGGCAATTATGTGTCATCACACCAACCACCCCCGTCCTTTACCCACAGTGAAGATCACTAACTGTTCAAACGCATTTTCCTGCTGAGCCTAGGTCTGACCACTCAATAGAGCTGCTACTCCATAGGAATAATTATGTGAGAGAAGCCTACTGGCCACCCGGGAGCTTAAAAGTGCTGACTCGAGTCCCATCCATCAACATTACAAAGAAATCCGCTTAGAAAACCCACCTCCTGTCTCGGGCCTTAGTGCCCTAGCTCCAAAATCTGTGTCCTGGACAAATTAGCCACAGTTAGTTATAGATATATCTTTCCTTCCAGCCGAGATAAGCAAGCCTGTCTTTCCACCTAGGCTGTGAATGGCCTGAGGGCAGAGACCAATCATTTACTTCTTTTAGTAACGCCCTTAATATCCTTTGAGCCGCAGTTTCTTCATCTACAAAATAAGGATAATTATGCGATCTCATGAGGTTGCTGTGAGAATTAATAAGAAAAAGATGTGAAGCACTTTGAATAGTGCTCTGCAAAGAGCAAGGCTCGGTAATTGAAAACTGTTATCATTTCCCCCAAAAATGTCCAACACAGGGTCATGACCAAGGCAAATGTTCAAAAATGACCGCTATAGGGAACCCAAGTTGGAGAGTGACAGGAGCTCTGAACTGGGAGCCAGAAGGTAAGAGGCCACAATACACACCTGTCCCTTTACCTCTTGAACTTCGTTCTTGGGTATAATGAAAATTGGATACATTACTTTTTTTGATTGATTTCAGCTCTGACATTCCGAATATTGATAACATTACAATCACATTCCTTCACAGCACTGTATCATTTTAAAAACCTGTAAAGAATCCTAAGTATCTAGTTGAGAGCAAAAAGAACAGCATTATATAATACTCCCAAAATCTATTTTAGGGAAAACGTCCATTCTCCACTTTCACGGAGTTTACTGGTTTTCTACCACTTGAGGGCGTGCAGGGCTTGGTTGTAAAATGTCCTCCTGGGTTTTTTAGCTCTCTGGCTCACAACAATCAAATAGGAATCAGAGAATCAAAGAAATCGCCTCCTTCATTTGGCAGAGTTAACAGATGAAGGGCAGCTCGAAGAGATTATGTGAATTGTCAAAGTCAACAGAGAGAAAACTTTACTTAATCAACCTGGTGCCATTTCTATTTCCTTTTTCCCCCTTTAATATTAGCCCCCAACAGAACCTCACAGCACACCTCTCAGCTCAGTTTTGAGCCTATCCCTTCAGTTCCTTATCCCTGCACAAGGCTTCTCCAACTTCTCTTGTCTTTTCCCCAAATCTCCAATAGAAACTAGATCCTGGTCCATTTGAATACACGGGTAGTATGTTAAATGGATTTAGTTGAAAGACAGTCAGAATCCATTCAATGGGCTCTAAATGATTTGCTTCGTTCTTGATCTGGGATACTAATGGTGCAAAAGATGGAAGAAAGGTGCTGTCCAGCCAGCCAGTTTTTACTAAAACCCTAGTGTCCACTAAACAAACACAAGGCATGGGAAGTACCAGGAAAATGAGACATAGTCCCATCCTTTAAAAAGCTCCCAAACTAACCAGGATAATATATGGAATGGGAAGGAAGAGACATGAGGAATGACAAAACTTGAAGGAACTCTCAGAATAAAATATTAGAAGTAGAGGTTTCTTCTCTATTGCTACATGTGACCAATAGACTGAAGTTATACTGAAAACAATTGGGAGGTCTCTTCCTGACTTAAAATGAGACTTGTGATCAATTATTCATATCTACCATGGGCACAGAATAGAGTAGAATATGCTCGTAATCACCAACTCTGATTTACAATCCAGGGCTCACTTTTTTTTCCCCCCGCTTGGGGAAACTAAAACCCGGAGAAAGAAAGAAAGATGGCCAAGGTCATTCAGCTAAGTGAGAAGAAGTAAGTTTTCAAATCCTGAAAACCCTAAGACAGATCAGTCCAGGAGTGGAGAGTAGATGGAAGAGAAATATCCACATGCTTTGTGTTCTGAAAGCCCTGGTTGGGTCTCCTCCCTCATCTAGCTATTCCTAGAAAATCTGGTTTCTTCCTCTAAAAATATCCCAGGACTTCTTCCTTTCTCAGTTTTTTTCTTGTGGAATTTTGGTACCTATAAAATAAGATATTTCACACATACAATCAATAAAGCATAAAATATAATAAACATCCATAAGCCACCACTTAATTTAAGAAATAGGGGTTACTTAGGTGCCCCTCTCTCGTGATGCCTCTCTGTCTCCTTGTCGAGAGAAATCTATTATCTTCAACTTTGCTTTTTCCCACTCATTCCCTTAGTTTATCTTCAGGGCTTTACTATGTATGTATATATTCTTAGACATTGCAATTTTTTTTGTTGCTTCACTTGTTTTTAAATGCTATGCAAATGGAATTGTCCAGTTTGCATTCTTCTACCGTTTGAATTTTTACTCCAAATTATATTTTAAGGATTTCCAAAGGTGTAGTCCATTCATTTTCACTACTATACATTATTCCGTTGTATAAATCTACCACAATTTATTTATCCATTCTATTGTTGATTAATACTTGAATAATTTCCAGATTTTCATTGTTATTGTTGTTGAGAATAATTCTATCATGAACATATTTTGGATGTTTCCTGATACAAGCGTACAACAATTTCTCTAGAGCAGTTATTCTCAATCAGGGCAGGTTTGCCTCTCACGGGACATTTGGCAATGTCTGGATACATTTTATGTTGTCACAACCAGGGGAATGGGTGGAGGAAGTGGTGGCAGAAAGTTGGTACTGCCTAGTGGATAGGAACTAAGACTGCTTATAAATAGCTTAAAATGCATAGTACAGCTCTGCACAAAAAAGAATTACCTAGTCCCAAATGTCAATAGTATCGAGGTTGAAAAACTCTGTACTAGAGGATATACTTAGAGTGAAATTGCTGAATTCTAAGTGTACTCATCTTCAAATTTTCAAGATAGCATCATATTCTTTGCTAAAGCAATTGTACCAGTCTCTACACCAGTCAGCAGTTTCTGTGCCTCATTACTCTACATCTTATGCAACACTTGGTGGTTAGATTTTTTAAATATTGGCCAATCTGGTTGGAATACAATGGATAGCATACAGTATTGACTACAAATGAGACTGAGCATGACGTTGGCCATTTATGTTTCCTCTCCGGTGAATTTCCTGTTCATGTAATTTGCCCATATCTCCCTTAACTATTTATTCTCATTTGCCATATAACTTTTCAGGGGGCTATTTTTTATATCAATTCTTTGGTAGCTTACTACATCCCAAATATCTTCTCCCACTTAGAAGTCTGTCTTTTTTAATTGGGGTCTCTGAGGAATGTAAGTTAATTTTAATGTGGTTGAATTTACCTCTTGTCTATTACTTACAGTACTTTTTGAGTTTTATTTATTTAATAAATCCTTTTCTCCCCTAGGTCATATGGGTGTTCTCCTATGTTTTCTTCGAAACATTTGAAAATTTTGCTTTATACATTTAATGTCATCTGGAATTTATTTCAGCTCTAATATAAAGTAGTATGGAATCTTTTAGCACGTCCTAGAACTTCCTTTTTTTCAGGCCAATCAAAAGTGCTTTCCCTTAGGACAAAGTCTTTTAACTGTGGGCTTTACCTAAGGACTTCAGGGTGAGAATAAAAGCCCTCCCTACTCAGTTGGTGGCCTCACTAAATCAGCAGACTGTGAGGAATGAGACCATCTCTGTAATCTTCCCATGGCCTTTTTTTTTTTTTTAAGATTTTATTTATTTGACAGACAGAGATCACAAGTAGACAGAGAGGCAGGCAGAGAGAGAGGGAGGAAGCAGGCTCCCTGCTGAGTAGAAAGCCCAATGCAGGACTCAATCCCAGGACCCTGGGATCGTGACCTGAGCCGAAGGCAGAGGATTTAACCCACTGAGACACCCAGGTGCCCCTTCCCATGGCCTTTTTAATGCTTTGGTTCCTCTCTATACCCTTCAAGTTCAGGGCCCCTCTCTCCATTCTGGCAAATGTGCTCATATCAAAGTGCTAGAGACTCACCACTCCTAGCCCAAGAAATCCTGCTTTCTTGGAGGACTCCAGGAAGAAAAGGGAAAAAATTATTTATAAATGTCAGAACCCCAGGCATGGAAGGACACACTGGAGATGTTTCAGGAGGGGTCACATAGGCATACTCCAGAAAGAGTAGAGGCAGCTGCCTACTTGTAAGGAGGGAGATGTTTCTCTCCACACTTCTCATGACTGAAGAAGAGGCTGTGACAACTGAACCAATGGCTCCAGCTGCCCAGTTCTTAGTAGTTAGCCAGAAGCAGAGATGGAAGTGAGGAAAATGCTCAGTGGCATGCTGGAGTTTGTAGCACAGACTCAAAGAGCCAACTGAACACAACTTTTCCCCATTTGCATTCAGAGACATTAGATTCAGCAGCTTGAAATTGACAACTGTAGGAGAATTTGCAGCATACAATTGGTGAACATTAAACTCTAGGCTTCTCCCTCCCACCCAACACCAAGTGTTAATGATTTATCAGGACAACACTGAAAGTGCTGCAACCAGTTGTGGCCCTAGGTTACCAAATCTCCAGTGATTATCTCTGTCCCTGGGACAACCCCAAGTCCAAGTTAGTGTGTGAGTCTCTATTCAAACTTAGTCCCTTCAGGGAATAAAGTAGAATTATATTTTTCTCTTGAGCAAGTAGCACCCAGCTCTCAAGCTTTGTGTTTTTTGTGTGTGTGTTTCTACTTGCAAGGAGGGGCCTTAAATGGAATCCTGCCCTGGGCCTTGCCTCCTTTAGCTCTTGGATACCATAAAGAATTATGCCTAGGAGCTTGGAATTATTGCCTCAGAAGAGGAAGTGGTTACCTGTGAAATTCCTGTACTCGTCCCAAAATAAATCTGGGTCGTACTCCAGCAGGGGTATATTTGTTTGTTTCCTTGCTTGCTTTGAAGGGACCTTATTCAAATTTCTGTATATTGGCAGAAAAAATATCTAGGACAAAGAAGGTTCTCTGGCTTAGCCTGTTGCTCCCTTTACAACCTTGAGGAAGTCTCTTTCTGTCATTGAGCCTCAATTTTTTTAGCTGTCAAGTGTGTTTAGATTAGATTAGATTAATGGTTTCCCAATGATTTTTGGCATTGGAACCTTTTTATGAAATGCAACCTTGGGCCTGATTGCAATATATAAGAGAGATGAGTGGGGGATGCCATGGCTAAAGGTAAAATTGAGTTAAAGGGTGTTCCACTTGGGAGAATAAAGGGAATCTAAAAGGATGATTGTCAACACTGGAAATGTAACAAGATGCAAAAACTGTTTTCCAGAATGCTTTCTGACAATATAGCATCTTATTAGAAAAATCAGTATGGTAAACGCATGATATAGGAGTGAGCTCTCCCTCCCCCACCACTAGGTGTACTTCCTTTAAATTAAGGGTTTAAAGTTGCCAAACTATTTCCTAAACTGTAAAGGGCCTGTGAGATACAGCTTTCTTTGACTGAACCACTTTGTAAGTTTGGGGCCAGAGTGAATTGCTTTTGATAACAGCAAAGGAGCTAAACATTGTAACCTCCTATATCACCTAAAAGGCAAGGCTCTCTCTCATCTCTAAATGGTCAACAAAAATGTAAAAATACTCTCTTTAAAGGAATGCAACATTATCAGTCTATCTAGGATGCCTCAGACGTTGATCAAGCCCTGGTTGAAAGGAAGGCCAGAGAGGTATGGACCTCCACCTTTCCAGTCCTCCACTGGCCCTGACCAGCCATTCTGTCCTCCATATGAAGCCCGTGGTTTTACATATGCTATGTTGAAAAGACTGGACTCTAAGTCTTCCCCAGCTCACATGCTCTATTTGAGTTCCTCTCTAGTTCAAGCTACCATAGCTTCTTTCTTGCCTGGACTTCTGCAGCAATAATTTCCTAATAGATCTCCATCTCCACGCTCTGTGTATCTCAGTCCATTTTCCTCATTCTCCTCATTATGTTCTTTTAAGCTAAACCATAATACTTCCTCGCTCAAACCCTTAAATAAGGGCTTCCCATTGTACTTGGAACAAAATCCAAAACCCTTATAATTGGTCCTCAAGTCCCTGATCAATGTATCCCCTGCCTTTTTCTCCAAATGTGTTGTCTACCATTCCCCTCCCCCTCACTAAGCTCCAGCCACATGGACTGTCTTTTCCTTCTTCAAACTTATTGAGGTCTTTGCAGTTGCAGCTTTATGAGCCTGGTATGTTTCCTCCCCAGATCTGTATGTGGCTGCTGCCTCCTTCTTATCTCAGTACGAATGTCATCTTTTCAGGTCTTCCTTGATCACACAGTAAAATTCCATCCGTTCCACACACAGTTATCCTCCCCCAACAAGGCATTCTCCCTCACAACATTCTGTTTTGTTCTCTTCCCATCCCTTATCACTAAGTAAAGTTATGTTGTTTACTGTTTGCTTGTTCCCTTTTTTGTGTTTTCTTCCAGGATGTAAGCACCATGAGGTCGCCCTGACTGCTTCACTCTAACTTGTGACTCTAGAATCCAGCGTAAGGGTACATGGCACATGGTAGATGATCAATAAATACTTGTTGAACAAATGAATTAATTTAATGTTGTTCCGTATCTTGATGTAAGTGGTGGCAACAGTATTCAACCAGACCTGTCTTGGATGCTCATAAAAGCTACATTTCTCATTGTTCTTATGATCCAATGGGAGGGTTTTGCTTAGTACTTATATTCCTATCCCCTAAGGGAGATATTAACTTCCCCCTGAACTGACCAGAAATTCAATGAAACTTCCGTGCTCTTCACTACAAATAAAACTAGCCATGTTCTTAACTCAACTCTTTTCCTTCCCACATACATATTTTCTCGACTTGAAGGATACTGGGAGAAGGTCTGGACTAATGAGAGAACTATTTGCTTCTCCAAATTAAAGCTACTCTACAGGGAGAATTCCAGCATATGGTCTCATTCTACCACTCCCCTGCTACATACGCACTCTCTCTGTGAGCTGTACCCTATTCTGTCTCTCCAGCTATGCATATGTGTCCCTCTGATTCTCTGCAGTGATTACCAAATATCTCTTAATCTCCTTTGTTATTTTAGTCTTCAGGTTTTTGTTTTCCTTTTTTTTTTTCCAAACTCAAAGGAAGCCTAAATTGGGCAAAGCAGGTTTGCCCAGCTTATCTTCAAATTTGCCTGAAGGGAAATCTTGGTACCAGTCACATAAGAAGATGACATTATTCTTGTTCTAAAAAGAATCCCAGCCCCTAGTCTGGACCCCAAAAGCAAGATCTGGCCTTTAAAGCTTAATACAACTTCTGGTTTTCTCAAGATTCCCGCTGTTGTATGTGCTTTCAAAAGAGCCTATCAACTGAAGATTTAAAAAGTGACTAACGATTCTGTTAGGACCATAAAGAAAATATACTCTGCCCTGTGCTCATTGCTCTAGGTTTTGCAAAGAACGTTCCCTGAATCCACTCCCTTCCTTAATTATGACAAATGTTGCTATACAAGTTGTTCATTAGGAGGTTTCAATTGGTTAAGAAGTTCTGACTTTTCCTCAAGCCCTGCCCCCACCTTATTAAAAACCTAGCTATTTTGAAAAATAATTTAAAACAACTTTTAGGAACTCCTGGGTGGCTCAGTGGGTAGAGCCTCTGCCTTTGGCTCAGGTCATGATCTCAGGGTCCTGGGATCGAGCCCTGCCTTGGGCTTCCTGCTCAGTGGGCTTCCTTCTCTGTCTGCCTGCCCTTCTGCGTACTTACAATCTCTCTCTCTCTCTCTCTCTGGCAAATAAATACATAAAATCTTTATAAAAATAAAAATAAAACAACTTTTATACTCTATGGGCTAACAGTAAGCTCTTAATAATTTGCCCAACATATGTCCTGAGACCTTTACAAATCTCTAATTTTGAGATTATGATTACGCATGGCATGTGTTTTTCCCTGGTAAATGTATATTTAACCTCATAATGCAATACTCATTTACTTGATCCCAAATGATACAACTGACCACTCCATCCTTGAAATATTCTTCCTTTAGTTTCCATTCTGGTAGCTTTTCAGCTCCTTTACTGGTTCTAACTCCTTCACCAACAGGTAGTATTGGAGTCCACAAAGCACAATGCTGAGGTTTTCTTCCCATTTGACATTTTAATCACAAGGGTTTTTTATCTGGGGTGCCTGGGTGGCTTAGTCAGTAAGTGTCTGACTCTTGATTTCGGCTCAGGTCATTATCTCAGGGTCTTCAAATTGAGCCCTGCCTTGGGCTCTGTGCTGGGTGTGGAGCCTGCTGGGGATTCTCTCTCCTTCTGCAACCCCCACTCTCTCCCTCACTAAAATAAAAAAAAAAAAAAATGAAAAATAAGGGTTTTTATTCATTTCCAAGGCTTCAAAGACCATCCATTTGCCAATGATTCTCATATTTATAGCTCCTTTGACCTCCCAATCCATTCCTCTAGCTGTTTATTGCATGCCTGTGCTTGGATATCCACAAAATGTATCCATATTAAACACTTGGTTATCTCCTTCAGGCTTTTACTGTGGTAGTCTTCTCCATTTCAACAAACATCACCATTATCTATCCAATTGCTCAAGCCAGGAAACCTGAGTCATCCTTGACTCTTCTTTTTCCCTCACCATCCCACATCCGATCCATTGCCAGATCCCATAAGTCCTACTTCTAAAATATTTCTAAAATCTATTCACTTCTCTCCATCACCATTGTCACCCACCCAAGTCTAAGATGCCATAGCCTCTTCTGTCTCCTCCCAATGCATTAACTACACAAATATTAATTACAAAAAGCAGCCAGGATTATACCTTAAAATTATACATTGGTTCTTGTCACTCTCTAGCTCTAATCTCTTTGGACTGTAATAAAACCCCAGATCCTTTGCAGGTCTCACAAAGCACAGTATGATCTGGTCATGACTCCTCTCCTGACCTCACTTTGCCCGCCACATTGTCCTTTCTATTCCTTGAAATGTATGAAATCAATACAGAGAAAACTTAATGAACTGGAGTGCCCTGGGTTAATTGAGGAATAAGAAAAACCAGTTTTGTGTTTCTTCTATTTTAGGTTGAAAACCTTTCCAAGGGGCCCCTGGGTGGCTCCGTCATTGAGCATCGGCCTTCAGCTCAGGTCGTGATCCCAAGGCCTGCATCCGGCTCCCTGATCGGCGAGAAGCCTGCTTCTCCCTTTCCCACTCCCCCTGCTTGTGTTCCCTCTCTCACTGTGTCTCTCTGTCAAATAAATAAATAAAATCTT
>NC_081557.1:26056891-26151616 GCF_022355385.1 Mustela nigripes | reverse complement strand
GAAAGAAAGAAAGAAAGAAAGAAAGAAAGAAAGAAAGAAAGAAAGAAAGAAAAGGAAAGGAAAAAGAGAAGAGAAGAGAAGAGAAAGAAAAGAAAAGAAAAGGAAAGGAAAGGAAAGAAAAGGAAAAGAAAGAGAGTCCTTCCAGAAAATATGGATCTACTGTGGTGCTCTGTCTGGAAGTCAAAGTTGGCCAAAATGACAGTAATGTTCTTTGTAAACTGAAAATCTGACAGAGCATTGGCATTGTTTTTCACCAGTAATAACTCCCCCAGTTACCCTTCAGGGGAGTGGGCGAAGATGAAAAATTTATAGAAATGAATCTTTACTGTTTTCACAAAATCAGCAGGATTGGCTCCCTGCTATTAGTGATATTGCATTTTTGAGGGAAATTATGCTACTTAACCAGCAGTCTACTAATTGGCCTCTTGCTCTTAACAGTAGAGAGAGAGATTCTCAGTTAACATACATTGTTTATCAACCCCACTCGGTCAAGAGCACCTTCATCTGTGTATGTATGAGCGCTTGCATGTGCAGCTCTGGGTCATAGGAAAGTTATTTAAATTTTCCAACCCTCAGTTTCCTTATTTGTGAAAGGGGATGATACAATCATGGCTGTTGATAAGTCTATATAAAAGCATTTTGAACCATAACCCCTAAGCTGAAGGCTATTATTGGCAAGTATGGAGGGGGAATATGCATAAGTAAATCTCCCTTTTTATATTTTACCTCATTTTCTCCCATACCAAGACTGTATCACTTTGCTATTACGAGTTGTTAAGATGTTAGGCTCATAAGTACTATATAATTTCGCTTCCCAGCAATATCTTTATACTTTCTAAAATAGACACTCCAGGGTTAGGCAGTGGTTAGGAAGACCCTATTTGTGCCACAATGGCCGTGCTTTGGCGCCTTGCAAATTCCTCTTTCTGGACATAGATCCTTTTGAAACAGTCTGTTGTTATCTCAAGGCCTTGCCCCTGTGTTATTTAGATAAGCTGGGACTTTCCATCAATCTTCTTTCTTGCTCATGGTAAACATCAACTCTCTCAAAGTATGCCTTGTCTGTCTTGTAGGGCTCCAAACAAGTCAGATGTTCAAACAGAAGGCTCCTGACACTGCCATGAAGAACGATGGCTCTGGGAGTGGTTTTCTATGTTACACCAGAGTTGAAGGCCAAAGGGTCAGCTTGGGCAACTTAAGTCCTCCATCAATAATTCCAGCCAGGACAGGATCATCAATTCTATTCATCTCAACCAAGACCTATGATCACTCTACTGGAGGCTGAGCTAATGGCCCTGTATAATCTAACACTTTTCCACTTAGTAGATTAGCCTCAAACAGAACATCATGGGCCTATCCAAAGCCAGCAAAATTTAAAGAAAGTTGGGGAGTTTCCAACTGCGCATAGAAAACAACACCATCACAGTATGAGAGATAAAAATGCAGGAGAGAGGTAGATCTCTTTGAGAAAACTTACTGAACATTTTTATTTATTTATTTATTTATTCAAGAGAAAGAAAGAGTGCTGGCAGGAGGGGCAGAGGGAGAGGAAGAGAGAGAATCTCAAGTGGACCCCACTGAGTGTGGAGCCCGATATGGGGCTTAATCTCACAACCGGAGATCATGACCTGAGTCAAAATCAAGAGTTGGACACTTAATCAGCTGAGCCACTCAGGAGACTCAGGAGCCCTTACTGAACATTTTTAAGGAGTGAGGGTATAGGGATTCAAATGTCTAATGCAGGAGGAAAAGATCGTATGGATATTCCTTTAAGCTCCATAAAGAAGCTATACTGCAAATCTTTGTAAACAATTTGGTTATAAAACCACAAAATGTAAAAACTGGTCCTTCTATTTCTTTAAATGAAAGATATATGCTACCAAATTAGAGGTCACTGACAAAACACAATGCTGACTACTTCAGAAATTCTTGAATATAACGACTATGACACTCTTGTTTTTATCAGTATTCATTTTTAAACAAAAAAGTCAATAAAACTCCTGGTCAATGTGTAAGACATTATAAGATCAATTAGTAAAAATTGTATGTACCAGAAGGGTTGTACTCGGTTTCAGTATTAAGGGAGAGAATGCACCCATGTGAAACAAAAAAAAGTATAGTCTGTAGCCCCGGAAGAATAGAAACAGAGATTTTTAAAGAAAACCAGTTGTCGACTGTGTAGCAACACTTCAATGATACATACCACTCTGCGGTTCACTTTGAATTGGTGGCAATGTGAAAGTGATGTGATATGTCATCGGGAGATTTCTGTCCTGACAAGAGATTACTAGGACCCTGGGTCTTGTGTGTGTGTCTCATTTTGTTATGGTAAAGTGATCTGAAATAGAACAATTTTTTAAAAGGTTTGTTTATAAGGAATGTTCTTTTTCCCTTCCAGAAAACTTCCATATCTGTTATTTTCTGTCCCCTTCCTTCCAGGGTCTAGGCAGAGACCTGCCTGTGAGCTGAAAGAGTAAGACTCCAGGTTTTATTTTTTTTTTTAAAGATTTTATTCATTTATTTATTTGACAGAGAGAAATCACAAGTAGATGGAGAGGCAGGCAGAGAGAGAGGGAAGCAGGCTCCCCGCTGAGCAGAGAGCCTGACGCGGGACTCGATCCCAGGACCCTGGGATCATGACCTGAGCCGAAGGCAGTGGCTTAACCCACTGAGCCACCCAGGCGCCCCAGGACTCCAGGTTTTAGAGGACCCACTCTGGTCACATGTCATGTCAGAGGTCAGAGTTTTAAGGCTCCTTGAGTTGCCTTCTATATGATGCCAAAGAATGCAGTACAAAGATACAGAGGCCAGAATTTAAGATAATTCTGGGATTGCTATAATTATCATTTTGTTTCTAACAGTTCATGTAGAAAGGTGAAGAAAATACTCAAAGCAGCCTTTGCTTCAGAGACAGCCTTGAAAAACCACACTCAAGCTTTTGATTTCCCTTCTTTCTCCCATCACCACTTCCCCTTCTTTCCTTCCCTTCATTTGTCCTTTCTCCATGAATATCCATATCTTTAACTTGTTAGATTGTCAAATATAGCATCCTTTGCAGAACACAACTGACCATGTTAATTTATCTTTAACCAGAATGCAACGCATATTTAATTTCCCAAAACTAAGTCAGACTATTATTATTTAATATTTTTTTTAAAGATTTTATTTATTTATCAGAGAGAAAGAGGGGGAGAGAGCGAGCATAGGCAGACAGAATGGCAGGCAGAGGGAGAAGCAGGCTCCCTGCTGAGCAAGGAGCCCGATGTGGGACTCGATCCCAGGACGCTGGGATGATGACCTGAGCCGAAGGCAGCTGCTTAACCAACTGAGCCACCCAGGTGTCCCATTTTTTAATATTTTAAACTGATGAATTTAAAATGAAAATAGAAAAATGTGAGTGTTTTTATTTTTAAAAAAAATCTAAATGAGTAAATTTTTTTCCAGAATCAGTCTCCATTTTTTTTAATGGACCAGAGCAGGGAGGAAAAAGAAAGAAAGAAAGAAAGAAAGAAAGAAAGAAAGAAAGAAAGAAAAATGGAATTAGCATTTAAGTTTGCATGATGAGGTCAATAACACTTCTGGCTGGCCCTCTGTTTTATCCTCAAGCTCCCCCCAGGTTTCTATATGAACACCAGCACAACAAGAAAGTCCCTCTCTACCTACAGCTTTTAATTTTAACAAATAAATAATGCATACAGACACAAACATCCATGTACTATCTCATCTCTCTCTTCTTGCTTCCTAAAGAAAGCAGGGACACAAGGTTGATCAAGGCCAGAGGAGCGGAGAGAGGATCAGAATGGCTTTCAAAAAATTCAATTCTAGGGACAACTGGGTGGCTCAGTTGGTTAAGCAGCTGCCTTCGGCTCAGGTCATGATCCCAGCGTCCTGGGATCGAGCCCCGCATCGGGCTCCTTGCTCGGCGGGGACCCTGCTTCTCCCTCTGCCTCTGCCTGCCACTCTGTCTGCCTGTGCTTGCTCTCTCACACTCTCTCTCTGATAAATAAATAAAATCTTAAAAAATAAAAAATCAATTCTACCCCAGAACATTCCCTTTCTCAAAAGCCTGAATGTCTACCTACAGCCAACAGAAGAGCCCAGCCCCTTAGAGAGACATTCAGGACCCCCACTCTCACCCCTTGCCTGTCTCCTCTCCCATGCTATGCTTGGCTGCAGCCACTCCAGTCTGCCCGCATTTCTCCACGCACACTTCACTCTTTCATGCCAATCCCCCTACCATACCGTGGGGTCCCACAGACAATGGCTAGTCTCGTAGTATATGTATTCTTGCCAGCTTGCAGAATGCCTCACTCATGTTATTGTCCATGAGGACTTACTAAATTGAAATCTCCAAATTTGTCAGGGTATTTTTTTAAAATCTTCACACTACTTGTTAGTGGGTTGAGGAGTCACACTGTATGGGCTGAAGCCTTGGGGAAATGCACAGTCAAGGATGAAATGCAAGTTAGTATAACTCTTCAGAAGAGGAATTGAAGCCTATATTTTCAGAAGTGGAGCTGTCACTCCTGGCCTTGCAACGCCACTTCTGAATTTGTATTCTCAGGAGTAATCCTGTATACCTACAAGCAAGTCTATCACAGGAATGTGTATTAAGATCAAAATGTCATGAGAAATCAAAGTGTCCAGCAATGAGAGATTCATGAACTGAGCCATGGCTCACTCAGACTGCGGAATGGAACAGAATCTAGCCTCAGGAAGACTATGTGCAAAGAGGATGGGGCAGCGAAAGGTGAACACAAAGGAAGCATTTGCAGCTTTGAATCGATGGCAATGTTATATTAAGAAATTTAAAAAATGTAGTCTGCATGTTGTACTCAAATTTTTTAAACAAAGAAATAGAGTTTATCCACGGAAAATGTTTAAAAGAACAACATAGGATTATTTTTAATTAGTTCGGTAGCTAGGAGCATATTAAATGAAAAAATAAAGATTCGGTGACGTTAGGTAAACCCTGCACCTTAATAGGAACATGTCAAAGCGCTCCATGCAAGCTTCCAATCCCAATGAAGCAACACAGAAAAAGGCCATTAGCATAACATCTGCCAGCTTGCAAGCCACGGAAAAGTCTTAGCCGTGTCAGTGGGACAGCACGGATATGTGCTAGAAGACTCCCCACAGGGGAAAGCGATGACACCCCCATTACAGAAGCAATAAGTCTTTCTATAGGCTCATGCATTTAAAAGAACTAAGAATTTTATTGCCTTTCCCCCCCACAACTCCTCCTTTTATTGTTGCATCCATTTCACCGCCCACATGCTCACCTCAATCTACTTCATCAAAGCAGGAATGAAACAGTTTTCCTACATCCCACTACCCGCCAGTCCCTTCTTAATCGGGTTAGCTTGAATCTCATTCATCACCCTGAAAAATCTCAGCCAGAACATCCTAAAAACACACAGAGAAAGATAAACAGAAAACCCAATTATACTTTCCTGGACATTTCAACCCTCCAGTGGGTTTTCAAATTCCATTCTAGGTCATTATTGGGTAGCTGCATTGATTCACTACTAACCAGTCACCCTGATGGCTTAAAACAGAGCTCTCAGTCTGCAAGAATGAAGATGTTATCACCAAGAAAGTGAAGGGCTTAGGAGACAGCTGGTTGCCTTTACAGGAACTGAAGTATCTGGAAGGAGACTCAGCCTGGCTTCCGAATGTAAACAGGAATTAGTAAGGTAGAAGCAGAACAAATAAGCACAGTGATTGAGAGACCTTTTCCAAAGAGCAGGCCCCCGTGAAGGAGGGAAGAGGGCCAGACACCCAAACTTTCCCTAAGGTTTCTGTCAGACTCAGAGTTAGGGAAAGGAGGGCAGGCTTTGGAGTTGACCAAACCAATTCAGAATCCTGGTTCAGCCACCTCACAATTGTATGTGCTGGGCAAGTCACAAAACGCTCAGAGCGTCAGTTTTCCTGCCAGGAAAATGGGTGCAAAAACCCCTCATGGGGCTTTTGAGAATAATTAGAGCTAACATAGGAACTCCTAATACCAGGCACGTAGTGAATACTAAATAAATGGCTGATGTGATTGCTTGAGAAGGGGAAGAGAAGCCAACAAAGATACAGGAAACATTTGGGAGGAAGAGAAGATTTCCAAATATTCCCTTTTAATTTCAGATCAGCCTATATAGAGTAGAAGGCACCAGCTGAACTCACTCACTTCCATTCAGCTAGAGGTCAGTGTTACTCCAGTCTCCCTGAGGAAAAAAGCAAGGACACTACAGCTTGTTTAGAGAATCTGTCTGCCTTTCCAGCCTCACGCTCCTTGATGTCTTTTCCTACAATTTTCAGGATGGGTTCACCATCATCAATAAGTGTCTCCATGTCATCAGAAAATTTAATCAAACCTCCAACCCGTGGCTGTGCTTTGAGGGATTTTGAGGCACAGTTTAAAAAAACAAAGCGGGGCGAAAGGATTCAACAGAACAAGAACTACCAGTTGCAAATGGCATTCTTCACGGATGGTGCATTCGAGTTATTGGAGTTTAATCATAAACCCATCATTTGGAAATGCAAAACTCATTGATGTTCAGGGGCCTGACATTTTGCAGCTTGCCTACTCTCTGCCAAATGAGGTCTCACTTGTTTGAATGAGGCAAGACGAGAGTCCAAGGTCATTGCCAGGGGCCTCCCTGGATCATTCCCATCACTTTACATGCCAGCACAATCTCTTTCTGTCTGTCCGTCTGTCTCTGTGTCTCTCTCCCTCTGTCTCTTACTCTCTCTGTCTCTCCCTCTTTCTGTCACTCTGTCTCTCTATCTCTGTCTCTGTCTGTCTCATACACACACAGAGAGAGAGAGAGAGAGAGAAAGAGTTCTCAATGAGAATGATAAAAGCAATGGCTAAAGTAAAGTGACAAATAGCCTTCCTGGAGCAAAAGGCTCACTGGCCTGGAAGGAATCTCAGACATCATGTCCCGTATCTGTCTGATAAGATTTCATCTCAAATCCTTCCTGGCTGAATGGAGATCAGGCTAGTCTTAAAGATCACCATAAACTCGATCCTCTCACATTCATTCTTTCCCAACAATAGATACCCAACAATAGAACTATATTAAACGCTAATAATAATCATAAAAGCCTACATTTGTTAAGCCCTTACTATGCATCAAGAATAATGGTGAGAAAAACAGGCAAAGTGCACAGAGCTAGAGGCCTTCCATAGGAGGATGATATTAAAGAAATAACTACAAGTAAAACTTTGTAATTACAATCTCTAGCAAGAGCTGTCAAGGAAAGGTTCAAAGAGTTCTAAGAGTGCCCAAGGTAGAGAATGAACTTCATCTGTAGAATACCTTGGTTTGTTCAGGGAACTGGTTGTATACTCGGAGCAAGTGGGTCAAGAGTCCAGAGAGGAGGACAGGAGATTGACCATATTGGCCTTATGAAGCATAGAACAGATTGGTCTTAGGACACCTGGGAGTCTCAGTCAGCAAAGCACCTGCATTCGACTCAGTTCATGACCCCAGAGTCCCAGGATCAAGCCCTCGTCAACAGGGAGTCTGCTTTTCTCTCTGCCCCTACCTCCTCTTGTGTTCTCTCTCGCGCGCGCTCTCTCTCTCTCAGATACATAGGATTGGTCCTTATCCTGAGCAGGGGGAAAACACTGAAGGATATCCATGGAATTATATCTTAAAATAAGGCAGTGAGCATATAACCAATTTTATCCACTTCATCACAGTTTAGACCTCTGGAGTCCAAGGCTGTAGAGTTAGCCCTGAAAGCTAACCAGTGTCACAGAGAGATAACATTCTATTTGAATTCCCCATGGCAGCCACCATTTCTCCAAGGCCATTTGTGGCCTACGATCATTTGAATCTGACACCCTTACTGAATTTCCCCTGACCTCCCTGTGTTGGCAGCTGGGGAGAGGCAAGTAGTCAAATTAAGGCACAGACAAATATCCCAAACCCAAGGCAAAATAGTACAGGTATTATAAAGGGGTACTGAAATGGAGTCAATAAGGCAAGTAGAGTTGAACCAAAAGATGTAGGATCTAGACTCTGGGTCCAAGTTGTGAGTGTGCCATTTATGAGCCCGGTGACCCCGGACAGGTCACCTCTATAAATCTAAGTTATTTTGAGAGTGAGTTCTGTGTAGTGAGAAGGCTATTGAGAAAGTTATCTCGGATTTTTAAGTTAATTAAGTCATTAAAGTTATACATAAATTTTCCTCTTGGGTTTACATTCCACTTACAAATTTAATTTTTCTATTTAGAAGTGGAGCAAATTTTCTCCTACGTTTTTTAGTCTTTTCATAAAGGTGATTTTATTAAAGCACAGGGACAGGGCCCAGGGGCAGGAAGAGCTGCCTTTCTTTAGTCACTTCTAAAGAGCCTTTGACCAATGTTTGGTTAAGATTGCAAACATAAGTCACCAAATCTTTTCAAACAGTTTAAATTACATTTATAAATTCAATTTTCATTTTTAAGCACATCAACTGTCTGATCAACAAACGTTCCCAAACATTAATCTAATGAAATCTGCTTCTAAATGTGACTGACATGAATTTCCACTTAAAGTTGTGAGTCTCAATAATTTGTTAGTTATACATTTTAAATTAGAATTATGAGTATCGTTTAAATAGTCCAAAATTTTTAAAACATTATGAGCATATAGATATATGAAATATGGCCTCTTTCTTAATACAAAAATATTTATACTATGGTTTTGATTATTTTAGATGTGCATATATGTAATCTAAAACTTGCAGGAAATGAAAGATGCTTACCCAGTAAAAAAGACAATCATCCCTGCTAACTGAAATTACCTTACACAGAGCTATTTGGCTGGAAATATGATCTGGAAATTCAGGCTTCCTGGGTGGCACTTTTTACAAAAACTAAAAAAACTATTAAACCATCTCAAGAAGTAGGGAGAATTGCCATCTCAGCATTCCTGGGATTACTAGTGATCAGAGATTTTGGTAACCTTGATGTGACATCCTGAACTCCATTTTTAAAGGTTATGTCAATGATTCTGGAACTTCAAAGTGGAGCATGGTCACATCCTGGGACTTAAATGATATGCACACAGTGATTCTACCTCACAAATGTCTCCAACTCAACTCATCCTGACTCTTGAATACACTAGGCATTTTCTTTGGCTTTTAAGCTCCCTGCATGTCTCTTCCATTGAATGTAATGGGCTTTTGAATGTAATAGAATCCAAAGTTAGGTGAATGTCTTTTTCTAACTCTTAACAGAATGCTGCATTCTTTGGCTACTGAATTTCAGAGATCTCACAAGATTTTCTCTGACTTGCCGTCACAATTCATGAAGCTAATCTACTAATGCCCTCATGTCTCTGGCCTCTGTGTTTCTGTTCTTGGTATCATAGAGTTGCAAAGAATTAGATGACTAAATGCTCATGAATGTCACTTTGTGATCCACAAAGCACTGAAGAAATATTAGTGCCCAGGAGAGATCAAAGCACAGGATAGATGATGATGATGATGATGCTAGCTAGCTAGCTAGCTAGCTAGATAGATAGATAGATAGATAGATGAATGATAGATAAATGACAGAGAGAGAGAGAGAATGAATTAAGTCTAACATGAGTATATGGAGAAAGGAGTGATACTCCCAACCAGACATTCAAGGAGAGCTTCACAGCTCTCAATGAAGAATTGAGATGGACCTTTTTTTTTTTTTTTTTAAGATTTTATTTATTCATTTGACAGAGAGACAGCAAGAGAGAGCATGAGCAGAGGGTGGGGAGAGAGAGAAACAGGCTGGCTCCCCACTCAGTGGGAAGCCTGATGCAAGGCTCCATGCAGGGCTCCATCCCAGGACCCTGAGGTCATGACCTGAGCAGAAGGCAGACGCTTAACTAACTGAGCCACCCAGGTGCCCCCAAATGGATAGGATTTTAACTGACTGGCATAATGATGGGGAAGCCTGCAAAGTCCATTTGGCAATCTTTACAAAAGATAAAGATTATGTTGAATAGCATAAAGCTAGCACTGAGTTTCAGGAAAGAGTCAAGGCTTCTCTTGGCCTGCAATATTCTTCCAGCTCTGATCCTCCTAGACTTCTCATTTTCTACACTTGAATGCAATTTTAATTCTATGTCTTCATTACTTAAAACTGCTCTTACCATGTCGAACATGCTCCAGGAGAATGCTGAGGGAGGCCCAGTGCTCTCTCCTGAGTAGGCTGATAATATCCAAATCATTAGCTCTGGCCAACATGAGGGTTTCCCATGACCTCAAATATAAGGACTTCTTTTGGGTAATAAGCTGATAAAATTCATATGCAAGTAGAACTAGTCATATGTGCAAATCCTCCAAGCAACTGCTGTAAATGTGTAATGATGCTTTTGGGAACACTCAAACTCCCATCCAGATGATTTAAGTATCCAGGCCCTTTCCATGTCTTGAGGCTCATAGTCAATTTTAAAAAAGAAATGCCAAAACAGTTTTTAAAAATTATTCTATGCATAAAATATTTATACTTAACAAAGTTAGGCTTTTAGTGCTCAGTCAGTGGAGCATGTGATGCTTGCTCTTAGGGTTGTGAATTCAAGCCCCATGTTTGGCCTAGAGTTAGCTAAAAAATAAAAATTAAATCAAATATGATATCATGGGGCACCATGATGGGGCTCAATTGGTTAAGCCTCAGTCTTTGGCTCAGGTTACAATCTCAGGATTCTGGGATCAAGCCCCACATTGGGCTCCCTGCTCAGCAGGGTGTCTGTTTTTCCCTCTCCTTTTCCCTTTGCCTGTTCTCTCTCTCGCTCTCTGTGCCAAATAAATAAAATCTTTTAAAAAAAATATATGATATCACTATGTTCTTCCAACATTAATTCTAGGATTCATCTATTAATTCATAGTATACAGTTACTGTGGTTCAGTCTAACATAAGTAAACATAAGCTTAAAGATACATACGGAACATCTTCCTCTTTCAATCCTATGTGGGCATTTCTAGATAGTGTAAATACCCAACTTTGAAAGCTTCCAGGTTCCATGATGCTTAAAGCTAAATGACCTCCCTATCTCCCAAGGAAACCCCCCCAACTCTGATAAACCCTAAGCAAAACCTTCACAGCCCAGGAATTTAATAAGCAGAAATGTTATTTAATGTGCATATGTTGCAAGCATTGTTCATGTGTTTAGTGAAGCTTAGTTGGCTTCCATATTCTAAAAGAAGGTGATCAACAGCTCCTTGGGAGCTCTGCGTACCCTAGTGAGTCTGGGACCAGCTAGCAGGCTTCCCTCTGTGGTCATCAAGCAGGGAGCCTACCGTCATGATGAGGGATCCCCTAAATTCCTCAAGAGGAAAGTCATTTGTCTAGGGCCATCCAAAGTCTTCAGAGAACACCACTTTAACTTACTGGCCTTAGGGATGGACTGCCAAGGGTCCTGGCATAAGCATGAAGAGCTGCCCATTCTGAATACAGCCAGACTTGCCATTAAATGTCTTGTTATCCATCACAACCTCTTACTCCTTCTCCTTAAACTTCTTGTTTACTTCCTCATCTTTGCCCAGGTTCTAGAAGATAGATGAGCCGCCTTCCTCAGTTGAGGTGCCTGAACTACAGTTCCCTTTCTTTTGTGTCTTCAGTCTGTCTTCCACCTTCCAGAGACGTGTTCCGCCTCACCAGGAAAGCACATTTCCAGATGATTTCATGACTAGTGTGCTCTCAGCATTCAGCTCTTAGCTCAGATATCACCTCTTGGGGAAGGAAAGCCCCCTGTCTCAGGTAGCTCTCCAACCCCAGCCCCTCCTTGTCCCTCTGCCTTCTAGTCTTCATATAGCATTTATCACTCTCTATAATTACCTCGCTCATTTATTTATTGCTGTCTTTATCCCTCACCAGAATTCAATTCCAGGAGAACTCATATCTTGCCTGTTAAATTTTGAATTGTGTCATCAGATTTTAGGTCCCTGGCAAACAATTGGCATTCAGTAAATATAATTAAATGAATAAAATCACTCATTTCTTTGCACAGCAAATGTTCATTAAAAGCATGTCAGGGTGGCTCAGTCCGTTAAGGAACTGACTTTGGCTCAGGTTATGATGCTGGAGTCCTGGGATTGAGTCCTGCATCCGGCTCCCTCTGCCCTCCATCCCGCTCATGCTCTCTCTCTCCCTCACTCTCACTCTCAAATAAATAAATAAAATCTTCAAAAAAGAAATAAATAAAATAAAAGTGAGTTAGGGGCCAGAAGTGGCGCCTGTAAAGGAGAATTGGATCCATTTATGAAAAATGCCTCCTTGCTTCTCTACCACTTTCTGCCATACTCTCCCTCGACCCCCACAAAAAGACACACACATGGGCTGGCTCTGCCTTTGTGCCTTGCGGCCCAAAGAAAAGAAACCCAAAGATAGGGTGACCCTGTCCCCATGGCCAACTGCAATCAGTACTGGCCCTGGCAGCTGGCCAGACAATAGGGGCCCAGTGTTTCCTGGGCCCAGCCTAGTAAATATTCAGCCACAATAAATGCACAGTCCAGTGAGCAATTAGAGAAAGAGGCCCAGGTGTCCCTGGAGGAGCAGGTTCCCATTTACAAGAACCTACAGAGGCTGGCTAGGACACAGCCTTCTTCCTCGGCTTTGACTTTATCCCAGCAAACAGGCCCAACCTAGAGCTTTCCTCCGGCCTGGAAAATGAGTGTGATAGTAAACACATATTGCTTCGCCCATGACCTGACAAATCAGATTACCTGTCTCACACACACACCCAAGGACTCTACTATGAGGCCACCTGGAAACCCAGCTCTCTGAGTGTATGCTAGTTCAGTGCTGGTGTTTGCTGGGGGTCCACAGTCACTCAGAATGCCTTGCAGTCACGTGGAAAAAAAAATCTTCTATTTATTTTATTGTCCCCTCTTCCAAAGGAGCTAACATCAGCCTTGTTCTTGTCAAGGAGCCCAAACATTCTCATTCAAAGGCTGTATTTACAAACGGAGCGGAATGGCCATAAAACTGATGACCTTGCTGCTTCTGGAATCTCATAAAAAGTTTCCAAGCTGCTCCTCCCTGGAGCAAATAAGGGTGTTGCAGTTGCTAGTCCCCTGGCAGAGTTCCAGCTGGGGCTATTACATTCCTCCCTCATCGGTTTTCCTTGGAGCTCCAAATGCAGACTTGTCTGCTCAGTAGGGTGTTTAACTCTGGAGGTGCTGTGGCACTTGAAGTAGTCAAACCCAGAGGTGGGGGCAACACAGAAAGAAAAGAGGGAGAAGGGAGAAAAGAAGCAACACTGACTGAGAAGCAGTCCTGTGCCGGGCACTAGGCAAAGGATTTCCCCATTCAAGCTTTATAACTTATTTGTACGCTTGCTGTCACTGAAAGCTGGACCCATGTGCCCACATACTGAGGATGTTTGTGGCAGACATTGCTCATTTTGTGGAGGTCCCTTGGCTACTGTTTAATAAAATATATTTATCTTCCAATGTCCTATGCTATAGAAGCAGCCGGGTGACTCCGATGAGGTCAGTGGGGGGGGGGCAGTGGACATGTGTATGGGTAGGTTTTTGGAAAGCTACTCTCTCTCTGATAAAAAGACTCACACTTAGCTGGTATGTGCCTTTTGCCCCTTCTCACTCTTCCTTCCTTGAATGGGGAGGTGAAACTTGGAGAAGCAGCACCTCTCTTATAATCAAAAAGATGAAAGATGATAAAACAGAAGTAAAGAGCCTGGGATATGGATGGCAACATGGGTATGCTCCCTTATCCCCCATCTGTGGGGCTCAGGCTTCTTGTTACCGTGAAGAATTAGACCCCTTCCTTGTGGTGTTGGACAGACTCGAAAGTAGTCCCATGACCCCCATCTACTGGCAGACCTGTCTTTGTGTGATCTTCTCCCTTTGAACATGAGTGTGACTTGCTTTTAGCCAATAAAATATGGCAATGGTGATCACATGTCAATCCCGTAATTCCATAAGGTTATGTAAGTCTTCATCTTGTTAGCAGACTTGCTCTAGAGACTCTCCTTGCTGAATTAGTAAAGTCGGCAGCCATGTTGGAAAAGCCCATTTGGCAGAGCTACATGTAGCTTCTAGGAACTGTGGGAAATGCCTCTGAACAGCAGAAGGCTTCTAGGAAGTCTGAGTAGCCTTTAGGAGCTGATGGTCGCCCACAGGCAGCAAAAGCCAGGGCCCTCAATCCTACAGCTACAAGGAAATATACTCTGTCGACAACCTGAATGAGCTGGGAAGTAGATTCTTCCCCAGTCAAGCCACCAGATGAGAATGCAGCCCACCTAACACCTTCACTGCAGCCTTGTGAGTTCCTAAGCAGAGGATCTAGCCAAGCCTTGCCAAGGTTCTTGATTCAGAAAACCTGAAATAATAAATGCATATATCTGTGACAGTTTGTTATGCAGCAATAAATCACAAATACTGTCATTTGTTCTGTTTGGGTCAGCTTTCCGTGACATGCAGATACAGCTGTTGGAGACACAGAGGAGCATTTAGGGACACCTTCTGAAGGTGTTGAGAGATGGGCATTGATTTTTAGAGGCTGAAGAGCAGGGATTATTGGCCAAGGAAGAGAAAGCAAGGTCCTAGACTATTCTTCAAATAGAACTAAGTCTTCTCATTTAAAAGGCTTTTTTTTTTTTTTTTTTAGCTGCTGACTATATTGCTGCTTTTCAAAGTATTACAGTGATTAAGGACTAGAAAAAAGAACATTTGTTAAATAACCCTTTGGGATAAGTATTTGACTGAACTGAAAGTGGGAGAACAAACGATATATTCCTCTTTTTACAACTTTTAGTTTTGTTGGTGGTAGTTTTGTACTTGGAAAATAACAGTACCAACTGGCATCCCCCCTTGAGCACTTTCTATGTACAAAGTGTTATGTCGAGCCTTTCACCCAAATTACCTCTTTGTGCTCACAGCCATCCTACAAGCTAGGAATGATTATTACTCCCACATGACAGATGAAAACACTGAGATTTGGAGAGGTTAAGATAGGTCAGTAGGCAATCTGGCTCCATACCCAGCATGCTTAAAGACTTTGCTAGTCATTCATTTGCAAAAGATGGGAAGGAGAGAAAAATAGTAGTAGAAGGGGAGGAACAATTTTTCCATTCTCCAGATGCCTGGGAACAAATATGAATAATTTTTTTAAATCTCTTTCCTAACAGCACAGAGATTAGACTACATAATACAAATAAGGATGTATCCCGAATTCTTATTTTAGTTAACATACTAGTCACAGTTCTCATGCTATTCAAAGCCCCTTGTGAGCATAGGCTGCCTCATATTCCATTATCTGGATGTGCCATCATTTACTAAGTCTTTCCTTCTCCTAATACAGACAATTTGAAAAGCTTTCCACTTGGGAATATTATGAATAAAGCTTCAGTTAGTATCTTTGTGCATAAAGTTTTTTCCATATTTTGTGTTTGGAGTAGAATCCTCCAAGTAGTGTGACTGAATCAGAAAGGATGAAGACACTTAAGGCTACTGACACTCTGTGCCCAGTTGGCTCTAGCTCAAAGATGCCACTGTGAGACTCTGGAAATAAGAGAAGGGAAACATGTCTCTTGAGTAGGAACGGCCCCTCCCTTGAACATTCCTGTGGGTTAGTTTCTTCAAAAGTGACATGAGGGGTTAGTTACCTTTAGAAGACCAGATTTTCATTGTCATCAAGAATGAAGGCCTCATCCAGAAGCTATAAAATTCAAGTCTGATATTTGGTAAACTTCCCTGGTGTTTGTGTTCATAAACTGTCTTGTGGCCACAATCTCAGCCCTTTCTGTATGTTCCTAATAAACACCAGGGCCCGCATACTGCCTCCCTAGTGAGCAGACCACCGCAACTCCCAGCCTTTTCATTCTCACTGACACCCACCACATTTCCCATTTTTTCCAGATGTTCAAAAGAACAAAATGTCTCTAACTCCAGAAACACAAATATATGCTTCATTGTTGAGGTAAAATAACCAAAATTTAAAAAACAAAGACAAACTTCAGTATGGTGGCTAAATTACCCGGGAAACCAGTTTTTCATCCCATCTGCTGCTGCAGACATGTTTTGAATTGAGGTGATGAACCAGATAGTGGAATGGAATGGAACCTTAGGCACCTAATAATGAAAATAGTTAACATTTGCCGAACATTGACCACGTGCCAGGCACAGGACTAAGCACTTTGCATAGACTGTCTCCTTTAACCTCAGTACAGCGCGATCAGGGTGATAGACTTATTATCTCTATTTTGCGGATGGGAAGATGAAGGGACAGAGAAGTAGTAACTTTTCAAGATCACAGAGCTATTCAGCCACACCGTTAAAGCCAGAAAAGATCTCGGAGACCAGGGCGGTCTTAAATTCAGTTCTGGGTCTCCAGGGACAACTGTGGGGGAAAGAGCTGACCAAGAAAGGAGAGATAGAGAGAAAAGCTCCTACCCCCCTGCTTTTCTCTCCTTTTCATGGCAGGTAGAATAATGCCCCTAAGATGTCAATGCTCTAACCCCCAGAGCCTGTTGTATGTAGCCTTACATGAGCAAAGGGACTTTACATGTTGATTAAGTTAAGGACCCTGAGACAAGGAGATTACCCAGGATTATCCAAGGGGGTCCAATCCAATTACACAGGGCTCTAAAAATGAAGAACCATTCCCAGCTGTGTTCTGAGGGAATGGTGCTTACAGAACAATGGTCAGATAGATGAAACGCTGCTAGCTTTGAAGATGGAGGAAGGGCTGTGAGCCAAGACCTGTGACCTCTCAAAGCAGGAAGAGGCAGTAAAATGGATGTTCCCCTAGAGCCTCCACGAAGGAATGCATCCCACCAACAATTTGATTTTTGCCCAGTGAGACCCCTTGGACTTCTAACTCGTGGAACTATGAGAGAATAGATTCGTGTTGCTTTAGGCCACTAACTTTATGGTAATTTGCTATAGTGGCAACAGAAATCTAGACTATCCCTGCTTCAGTCAGTCCCTCCACTATTACATTTTTTGTGATTTTCTATTTTCCTGTTAAAAGAAAAATAAGTTGAAAACTAATTCTTCATCTCTTATTTTTGTTTTGTTTTAGAGGTAAAATGTCAGTTCCCAGAGAGAGAGAGACTCATTTTGTCCTCAATCACACAGTGATAGGGCAACTGGCCCAGCCCCCTCAAACGGTGCTCAGAGACCTCCTTCTCTGGACAGGGCTGCAACTGTGGGCTCTGCCACATGACCCAGCACGAAATATGCAATGATGCACATTTGTCACTCAGCCATTCAATAGGAATCTACCAGGATGGATCAGGTACTGCAGCGGCATTGGCACCGAAGGGGTGCACACACCCGCTAGGAAGTGCAGGAGTTACAGGAAGTGACTATCACTCTGTGATAAGTAGAGTGTGAAAAAGCACAGAGAAATGCTGCCTTGCCCAGTCCTGGGGGCCAGAAAAGCGTTTCAGATGAAATGAAACCCAAGCCTAAAGGGTAAGTAAAATTTGGCCAAGCACCGAAGGCAAAGAAGAGCGTTCTGTGCAGAAGGATAGCAGTGCAAAGGTAGGGAGAGAAGAAATGGCAGCCTCTACACTTTGAGAATGTATGAAAGTGGGATTCGAAGAGTAGGAGATGGGGAGAGGTGAGACTAGAGAAGAAAGTGAGGGTGAATCCAAAGGGCCTTGTGAGCTAAGTTAAAAATTCACCTGAGTTTACCTTCTATGGACACTCATTACCAGTCAACAATGGGAAGCCATGGAAGGTCTCCCTGATGCACAGGACACCGAGCACAGGGCCAGGACAAAGTGGGATGCAGTAAATATCTACTGACTCTGAATGCAGTGTGGTGATTCGTTCTTATAATCAAGGTGTGTGCAAAGTGCAAAGGGAGCAAGGAGGAAGGACCACCTAGCTCTGCCTGTGGGGGATGGGAGGGTTACAGAGCCAGTGAAGACCTGGACTTGAAGGATGAGTATTTTCTTTCAACATCCACTTACAGTCTTTGGATTCTTCCAGATTCCAATAGACTTTCCTGCCTTGAAAATTCTGCAAATCCACACCTCTATCTCTGGGGTATTCATTTTGTATTAATGGTGAGCCTTCATAGTGTAATGCTTAACTAACATTCTAAGTGTATATGGCAGAAACCATTCCCCGCTTCCAATAAACTTCTCCATGGCCAGCAGAACATCCGTTTTATTCATGACCAGACATGAGGGGGTTGAATCATAATGGGTCTAAGTCAGACATTGCTATTCCATCAACATTTGCCAGCCACTCACTTTTCTATACTCCCTCACAGCTAATGTGACCCAGTGCTGATTAATAATATTGTGGTGAATTACCCTTAGTGTAAGTCAGCTGGAAAAACTTCTGAGATATTTTTGTTTCTTCACTGATGAAATGGCACAGTCACTCTAGGACAAAAACACTTTGCCACAGCACATCCTTACCCCTATCACTTTTATAACTTTGATATGGTGGTAATGCTTGGAGGTCTGGCAGCCATCCTGTAGCCATGAGGCAACCAGGAGAAGAATCCGTGACCTACATACCTCAAGAGGATAGAGAAGTGCCTGGCATCCTGATGGCCCTACTGAGCTTCTATTCTCATTTTAAACTACTTACCTCTAGACTTCCTACAATGTGAGATAATCATACATCTTTATGGCTCAGTCCACTATCAGTCAGATTTCTTGTTGTTTGTTGTCAAATATATCCTAAATTATAAGGATGTTTCCAGAAAGAGGACCACCTTTCTTCTCACCAGAATTATGAAGCTCTGATAATATCACTATTAACAAAGTGATAGTCTATGACCAAGTAGCTACATGAAGATGTAAGTTAACACTTCTCCAATCCTAGAAGCAGAAAACTTCCTTCTTCCACTCCTCCCCTCCCAATGATTACTCTTCCTTGGCTGGGATGAGATATTTGCTCTTCTGATTTTATGCCTCCAAATAGTACCCTTTGCTTCATTGCTATTTTCATTTGGCTAGGTCTATGCTCAAGGTGGTCCCTCTGAAGGGTCTGGCTGGTTAGGAATGTTGAACTTGTCAAAAATCAGAGTCAGATTCTCCTTGGCAACTGCAAAGGTAAGCTGTCACCAGCCCTGTCAACAGCCACAGCAGAAAGAGAGCTATTTATTCATCTAAGACCTTCATGAGTCACAGTCTAAACATTCTATGAACCCTCCTCCTCTGGCAAGTCATACCCTGCCCCAGTCTCTGGAGAGAGTGCTTCCCACCCAGTGCCACTTCAACACAACAGACTCTAGGCTTTTGGCTGTCTAATCTGTGGGCTGCACAAGTGGTCATGTTATTAATGACTCTGAGTCATAATTTAGAGCATTCCATCTGGAATGTGTGTGGAAAAGTCAGAGGAGGATAGAGGTCTACTCTGTCCTGGGCAAGATATGAGTCTTCTTATGGTCATGCCTCTGGCTAACTGTATCCCCTTGAAAATACAACACATGCCTTATATGTCAAGAATTCAAGTCTCTCCACCTTTTGGTGACCCCCTCTTTTAGATACCCTCTTGTTTGTCAGTGTCAATCAGGATTTGAAGAATTTAACCAGACCCAAGTAGGTCTGCCCAGTGCTGAGTGTGAGGAAGATGGAAGAGAGGAGCTCTCACCTTTTTAAATTTTAGACACGAGTCTTCAGTTAGAATTTTTCATCTTTGTTTTGAACTTCTGCTCAGTCCCCACTAGTACAGTGAATTTGACTATCCCTTTTGGAGTAAGGAGATGCTCAAGCCTTAATGACACAATTCATGGAATGTTTCACTCTTTATCAACACTTAAGCTTTTTGTCCAAAAAAGGGGTTTCCAATCTTCCCTCCCACCTCTAAGTGGTGATTAGAGCATTGCTTGAGGTGTTCTATTTGCATAACAACCTTGAGTAAAATGCTACAAGGACACCAGGACAGACAGACTTCTTCCAGAGCCCTGGGACGAATGCTGTAGAACATAGATGAACAGACAACCCCCAGGGAAGACTTCTCAATGGATAAGGATATCATTCAATGGGAACATAAATTAAAAGCTTCAAGGTTCTGTCCCAAAATGCCATTAATTCTCAATGGATTGGTCATATTTGTGAGGGACCCTGCATGGTGCTACTCAAGCGTCCTTAAACCTAATATCTTGCCTGCACCTCCCTTGAAATCCCAACGCTTGTCAGGGAAGCTCTCCTCAGGAGGAGGTGGCCAAAGTTAGTGGAGGAAGAGAAGGTATACCAATTCTTTGATAAGAACCCCTAAGTGGGAGAAATGAAAATAGACAGCAAAATTTTCTGGTTACCAATCAGACCATAAGAACCTTCCAGGACCCTGCCAGGGAAGGGATGTGGAAGAAAAAGCTCAGGAGCCCAGAAAACCAAGGGAAAGCTAAGGAATCAGAAATCACTGGTCCAGCCTCCTGTTTTCCATTTGACCAACTAATTAGTTACTCCATTTTCTTGAAACCAGTATTCTTCATCTAAAAAAATGGAGAAAATAAGTCCTAACATAATGGGCTTACAGTAGACATTAAAAGAGATTATATGTTCACAGCTCCTGACCCACAGTAGGCGTTCAATTAAAAGAGAATATATGTTCACAGCTCCTGACCCACAGTAGGTGTTCAATATATGCAAACATTATTATCATCACCTATGCAGAGTCTGAGAACCCAAGCCAGTTTTCCTCCCTGTTACAATGTTTTCCACCCCACCCCACCCCCACCTGAATGTTTGCCCCCAGGCTGGTGTGGCCAGGGAATTCCAGATTTTATTTGGCTGCCTTCCAGTGCTGAATGTACCACCTACACCTCATCTCCACCCTCTGTCTTTAACACCTGTACGTTCTTTCACACCATGTACCTTCTTTTTGATAAATACAGGTCATATATCTCTACCTGGGCTTATCTGGAACATTCCTCAATCAGATCTTGACCTTCTCCAGATTCAATACACCTTTTCAATTTTTATGTATAATTCCTATCCGTCCTGACCTCACTGGACTTTGCTTCTGAACTTTCTGGCGAATGATTCCAAGTAGCCATCATAGACTCTGGCTTGGGCTTATCTCGCCAGTTCTTCTGGTTTCCTGCTTCCTTAATAGCAAGCCTTATCAGGTCCTCAAGTTCCCAAACCAAGGCCACAGCCAACCATGCAGCTGGCTTCCTGGTTGAACAGCCAAAGCCCTGGGTTCAAAAGCTGGCATAGAAAAGGCACCCAGGTATACAGAAACCAAGTATAGAGAATCCAATGGTCTCATGTTCATGTTCATTTATAGCTCATCACTGGAATGGGTCTGAGACTACCTGCAACATGGCTAAAACCTCATAAAAAATGGATATAGCCTCACATCAAAGCACAAGGAAATTGCTCTTTGATGGACAAATATGAGTGTGGAAGTGAATCTGAAAACTACCAATTAACCTGACCTGAAAAAGACTTTCAACAAATAATGCAGCTTATCTGAAGAACCCAGAGAATAAAAACATAACCCAAGCCAACTCTAGGGTTTGATTGAACCAATAAATTCAATCAAGTGAATTGATTAAAGTTAATTAAGTTATTGATTAAATAAATTCATCTTCTTCGGACCATAATAAAAAAGGGGAGGGAAGAATTCACTGAGTGCCTGCTATGTGCCAGACATTTTCTCAAGTAACCCACATGACCCTCTATAACCTTGATAGTGCCATTTTCCCCAGGAGCTACGAATAATTTACCCTGACAGTCACACATCAAGTAATAGGTCTGGATTCAAATCCATATCTGTGTTCAAGCCTAGGATCTCTGCACTCCCCCTCCCTGGTACTAGCCATAAACATGGAAAGCTCACCTTCCCACAATACAGTTACCACAGAGACCTCATGCTCCCCGTGGCAGTCATTTCACTCTCCTCCTTCCCCACTGAAGACTGTTGACATCCTAGCCAGCTAACAAGCAATGGGGTGTTTTTCTTCTTAAAGCCCTCCCCAAGCCACACACTCCCTACCTAGAAAGAAAGTATACTATAGCATAGTCATTAACACCGATTCCAGAGCCAGGCAGCCTGCGTTCGAATCCTGGCTCCGTCACTTACCCTCTGTGTGACCCTGAGGGAGGTGTTTAGCTTTCCTGTACTTCAGTGTCCTTGTGCAAAAAAAGCAGCAATAATAGTAACCCATCTCACAGGCTGTTGCGGAGCTCATACAAGCACTGACACATAGTAAGGGCACAATAAGTTCTAGGGACTGTTAATACAAGTCAATGTGACAACGCTTCACTGAGGTCTCATTTAATTTCATTGCACAGATGAAGGAACTGAGGCAGGCAAACGTTACTATCATGCCCACGGTCACATCGCTCATTGGAGGCAAGGCCAGGATGAGAAAGGAAGGTCTCCCAATTGTTCATCCAGGGCTCCTTCTGCTCACTGGACAAGAGAGGCAGAAGAAGCGATTAAGCTGTTGATGCAAGGCGTAATCTCTCGCTGCAGGTCGCCCTGTCACATGAACCACGGTGAAGTCACCACAAACATCCATTTATTTATAAACCTACAACGTTAACCTCTTCACTTAAAAGCCTCTTGGAAACTGGCTGGTTAAAAGCATTTCAGATTCTGTCAGAGAAACAAGCTCACACTGACATCTTGTCTCCATATGCCTTTAAAACCTGTTCGGAGACCCCTAATCCCTCACCGAGGGACGTTCCCCCACACTCCCTTCTTCTAAAGTTTCCACCGTTGGGTGTGGATATTCTCTGAAAGCTCTCTCTTTTGAAAAATTCCCGTGCTTTGAGTCACAGCAAACTTGGGGGGAAGTGACTGCAGCCAGAGGTTTCAACATTCACATAAGCTCTTAATCAGCCCTCCAGTTCATTACTGGGTGATGTCTCGATTACACCGCTGTGCGGGAGAAGAAACAGGGTCTCTGAGTCTGCTGTTCTGATTTAGAGCATGCAGAGGGGCCTTGGAAAATGGGCTCTGTGAGGGGTGACTGAGCTTTCCGAAGAGGTTCCAGCTTCTCCCTTTTTAAGAGTTTAATCCTGCACTGCATTCTTGTTTATTCATTTAGTACATATTTATTGGTTTCTATTATGGAAACCAGACTAAGTGCCAGAGATCCGAGAATAAGTAAAGCAGATATGACCTCTGGTTTCATGGATCTTATGCTCTAAATGGGGCGACAGGCACTAACCAAAACGAAGAGCGGTATGAGACAGGGGAGGGGCACATACCTGAGCACATCTGTGTCGTGGAAGGCTTCCCCTATTAAAGGAGTTTCTGTCACATGTGATCTGAAGGTTTGTGAGTGGAACCTCTAGACAGAGCACATACATGCAGGATAGATGACGTGGAGAGAGAGCAGGAAAGATGAAGACAGGAAAGAAACCTGTGAATTAAGCACATCTTTGTTCTAGAGCAATGGGAAGACGCTGAGAAGCTAGAGCCACTATACCCAAGGGTATCACCATCTGGGGTATTAGAAGATATTTTCCCATCTATTATTTCTCTTTCATTTTATACTGTGTTAATAGCTATAATTTTTCTAACCCTGTACTTTCTATGCTATTTACATTACATATATTATCTCTGTTAACCCTAACCTTAAGCTATAAGGAATGGACTATCATTATGCCCATTTTACAGATAAGAAAAGTGAGGTTCCAAAAGGGCAAATCATTTGCCCAAGGTCACACAGATGAGATGAGATGAGATGACATTGGAATCTGGTTCTCTCTGACGCCAGGTCCAAGTTTTTAACAGCAGGGAATATTGCAAGTTCCCTGCAGGCAGGAGCTGAGTCTTTCTGATTCTGCTTGGTTTGTTAGTGCCGCCCCGTGCTGGTCCACCCCCAGAGCTCACTGCAGGCGGGTGGGACAGTTCACTCCCCGCCCCACTTCCCGCCTATCCCCACCTAATCACCGCTGACACTTCTGTAATGCTGACCACACACCGGGCACACTTGATGGATGTTGGCTCGTTTTCATTTTTATCCCAACCTATGAAGTGGGTACTATCATTTTCATCCTCTGCATTTCGTGGACAAGAAAAGTGAGTCACGGCAAGGTGAACAGCTTGGGCAGAGGACCCACGTTAACAAGTGGCACAGGCAGGCAAGCTAGAGCGCACCAAGTACGACCACTAGAGGGGATTCTTCCTCCCACTCTCCAGCCATCAGGACCTCCTTGACATTTCTTGGGAAATGTGCATTCTCTTGCCTCCAGTCTTCAGAGATGCTAATACCTCTTCCTACAGGCTCTCTCAGCCCATAGCCTGACTTCATCTTCCCTTGGGCTCTGTCCTGTCTCTCCTCCAGGACTCTTCGTCAGGGTCCACTGGCCCTGCTGCTCTTGCCCCTGACAGCCCTCAACTTCTCAGCACTCACCAAATAAGCTGGGTAGTCAACTGGTCTCCCCGACACCTCCCACATGGGGCAGGGCCCACGCTGCCAAGTCCCAGGTACATCCACAATGCTTGGGACTTGGCAACAGCTCTATCATTATTATGAAATGAGCAGATAAATACATGAGTTAATGAGTGAATGCTGAATGATTCTTTTCTGTACCCAATTGTGCACAGCACATAGTAGGCCTCATTCGATATTGCTGAATGAACAAGTGACTGTATAGTCTGATTCCAGAACTTATTTTTCCCTTTGGCTTCCCTGGCCTCTTTCTCCTTGTTTGTTTAAAAATCCCAAAGAGGGGCGCCTGGGTGTCTCAGTGAGTTAAGCCTCTGCCTTTGGGTCAGGTCATGATCTTAGGGTCCTGGGATCGAGTCCCACGTTGGGCTTCCTGCTCAGCAGGGAGCCTGCTTCTCCCTCTCTCTCTGTGCCTGCCTCTCTGCCTACTTGTGGTCTCTCTCTCTCTCTGCCAAATAAATAAAAATCTTAAAAAAAAAAAAAAAAGGTCAAAAAAACCGTAACAGTTCTACAGAGATCAAGGATGAGGTTGTTGGTTAACAGGAAGGATAAAGTGAGAATCCGGAATTTTTCCTCCAGCTTCAATGTGGGAAAAAATATGTATGTATCCCAAGGTGTGTTCTGGACTCTAGAGCCTTGCTGTTGCCATCTGCCTGTCCCTCCCGAAAGCAGCAGCCCCAGGGGCTCTGCCCTGAGTGGCTGAGGGCCCGCAAGGAGTGAGGAAGCTGCCTGACCTGTGATTGTTCCTGAGCTGCAGGGACAGTGGCTGTTCTGGGCACTTCAGGAAGTACTTGCTCTAAGAGGCCCTTCCGGCTATTGTTGTTCAGGCCGAGCCTGCTGGGCTGGCACTGGGACAGGGTGCCCCTCCAGGCCAAAGGTCTGCCTAGGGCACTGGGGCAGGAAGGTGAAAGGCAGGGGTTAGTACTTGAGCCAGGAAGGGGTCTTGGGCTCAAGCTTCTCTTGTCTTCAGGCCGTTGAAGCCAGGAGCTGGGTGCCTCCCATCTTTGGGTCTCCTCTAGCAGTACTGGCTCTGATGAGAGATAAGCCCGATGCGGAGGGTGATCGGGTGGCTGGGGCCAGTGAGAACTAGCTGGAGCGGGGGAAGGAGCATGGACTCAGGAATAAGGCCTGTACGCTGGCTCTGCCCCTCCCTGCACCCTGGGACACTTCTGAATCTCCTCTTCCTCTTCCTCATCCATAGAAGAGAAAGAATGACCAGCGTGAGAGGTCACAAGGATGAGCTGAGTAAGATTGATGAACCTGTCAGGTACACAATAGCAGTGGGAAAGGCTGGTTTCCTTCCTTCTCCGAAGCAGCTGGACAAGGGCAGGCGGTGCGGGGATGCGGTTGGGCAGCAGATGTCACGTTTCACTACATTCCTCCCAGTCACAGGCTGCTGACCCGGGCGCTGAGCCCTCTCCTGCCTGAATTCTCCCAACAGCTGCCCTGCTTCTTTGCCTGGCCTTGCCCGTGACTCCTGTTGGAACCAAAAGCCTCTGCTCTGTTCCAGTCACACACACACACAAATTTACAGGAATGACGTAATATGTGGCTCTCATAGCCACCAGCCATGGAGAAAGTCCAGACTTCCAGATCTCTACCCCAAATTCATGCCAGGATTGCAAATCAGCGCTCTCTTGTTCCCACGAATCCAGGATAACTCCCATGCCACCACTCCACCCAGCAGCAGCTCTGCCACCCCCGTCTCTCATGACAAAGGCCACCAATCCAGCCACTGAGGCACAAAATTGGTGGGGAGAGGGGCAGGAAAGAGTTTGCAAGTCCCTAACCCTGCAACCTGACCTTTAATTATAACAGCAGCGACGCTGACTGAAGAAAACGTGCCCGACACTGTTCTAAGCTCTTTGTATTAACTCATTTCCTCTTCACCAACAGAGTTTGAAGTAGGTACAGTTTTTAATCTCCATTTTACAAAAGAGGAAACTGAGTCTCAGGGGGAGCGATATCAGCACTATGGCCGCAGGAGACATTCCTCCATTCTCTCCCCCTTTTTCACAGCAAGTTAAACATCCGTTTGCAAACAAAGATGTTTCAGTGAGTTGTGGGAACCAGCACCATACGCCAAGGGACTCAGGAGGACTCTCACCCACCTGTGCAACCAAAAATAGGCAGACAGACCTGTTGGGAAGGGCTGTGGAAACGGTCTCAGAGGGCTCAAGGGCTGGCCTGTGGCCATAGAATTGATGTGTTGCAGGTAAGATTTAAACCCATTTCTGCAGCTGCCAAGTCTAGTGTCTTTTGTTTTCCCACCAAGCCACTGATTCCCAAACCAAAAGAAACTGGCAGGCTGGACCCTTTCACAGCAACACAGCAGAACAGAATTTCTCCCGGCAGACCTAACTTGTCAAACCCCAGACTAAGTTTGATGAGCAAAGGGAGAGAAGGCAGGGAGTGTGATGCGGTCCACCCTCTCTCTGCCCTCGGTGAGGAGTGGGATGCTGGACCTGCCACTGTCCCTGTCTGGTCTTCTGGACCCTCACCTATCCAAGCAGCAGATGAAATTAATCTGGCTTCAGACAAGTTCCCTCCCAACACTGGCATTCCAGGATCCCACGTACTGAGGTGGTTTTCCGTGGTGCCAGGCACTGGGCTGAGTATTATATACAACCAGAAAACAATCGCAGCTATTTGCCGGGCTCTGCTGTCAGTACCTTCCCTGGTCTTAGCTCATTCAATCCTCAGAACAGCCCTGAGATGGGCATGACAATCCACAACCCACCCTACCCCACCCCCCAGCTCCCCTTCCAGCCCCAGGAAGCGGAGACTAGGAACAGTGATACAAGCCCACCCCGACTCACCCAGCCTGGCAGGGATGCGGGTGGGATTGGAACTCAAACTGTCCGCCTCCCAAACCCACGTTTTTCATCACCAGACGACTTAGAGTGCCTCGTCCACCTCAGCCAGGGACAGGTGCCAGCAGCAGCACTATTGTTTTTTGCTTATCCCGCTGCCTGCCCATCTGCAGTTGCTATTTTTCCATTGCCATCATCAATCACGGCATGACTTAAACAGGTCAGGGAGAGGGTCCTGCAGCTGCCCGTGTGTGGCTACGGCAGTCCGCTGCCCACAGTCCTTCCTGTTGGCTCCGTGGGGACATGTGCGGAAAGCCCTTTCTTTGAAAATAAACTGATCCAGTTTGGGGGGGGGGAGGTGCTGTCCTTCTTATTTATTTAGTCACAGCCTCAAGGCTAAACTGGTGGCCCAGCAGCTCTGAGTATTTTCTCTGAGCTGGAAAACCAACTCCAAGCACGGGTGAGCAGGTCGGGAAACTTGAGAACAGCACAGACGTCGGGGAAAATTCCATGTACGGTTGCCTGCGGCGGAAGGGCTGTGTGGCCTAGCGTTCCTTCTCCCCAGGAGAACTTGCAGGCTGCCCCCGGCTCTCCCCCACCAAACCAAGTAAGCAGAGAGACTCTAGGAAGTAGTCCAGGCTTGAGGGAGCTGGCTTCTCGGGAAGACGGAGGGGAGGGTACAGAGGCCCAGGAGCTGTCTGTCTCAGGGCAGTGGGTCATTCAGAAGTCGCACACCTGCATGCTGGGGGCAGATGGCTCTGGCTTGGGCACAAATCCCACTAGTCCCTTGGGTTGTACTGCCCCAACTGCCTGCAGGCAGGAGCCAAGATGGGGTTCCTCCCAATCAGAGGAAAGGTATCCGGCAGGACTTCATCAGGAGGGCCGCTGAGGTGCCGTTCTTGGAGGAGTCATCCAGAAGCTGGAAGAGTTGGAACTGAAGAAATTTCCAATAAGAATGCGTTCCTGTGAGGAGCACCAAGGTGGCTCAGTCGGTTAAAGGTCCAACTCTCAATTTCGGTTCAGGTCATGATCTCAGGGCTGGGGATCGAGGTGCTTCAAGCTCCGCCCTCAGCGGGAGTCTGCTTGGGATTCCCTCCCTCTCCCTGCCCCCTCACTCACAGTACTTGCGCACACTCCCTCTCTCTCTTTAAAAAAAAAAAAAAGAAAGAAAGAATGGCTTCCTGTGAGGTCACTCACTACCACCAAGATCACCACGTTGCACTGACTGTGTTCTGCTTCCTGAAAACATTTTCTAACATTCATTTAGAGCTTTCTTTATTGTGTCACAGTGGAAATTGAAAACAAGCAAGCAGTCATCTCTGGGGAAAAAACCACTTGAGCAAACAGTGTGGACATGGCAAGAACTCCATTTCTTGCCCAGGGGAGGACAAGTCTTGACCCCAGACTGTGTGTTTTGGCTGAGCTGGTCTCCAAGGGCTTGCTTCGCTGCATGACAACAGCACTTGGTCCGTGTCTGTTGGCCTGCAGTCACACTCGTGTTGTTTCATTCCTGGGCTCCAGAGAGAGAAAGAGAGAGAGCAGGCTTTGGAGTCACAAGTGTCAGATTTCAAATTCCAGTTCCGCCATTTTATTTCTTTGTGGTCCTAACCTAGGCTTCCTGGCCTTGGTTTTCCCATCTCCGAAGTGGGGCTAGGGCTATCCATCTTGAAAAATCCTCGTAAGGCTGAAAAGAGATAATGTCTGTAGAGAGCATCTGGCACACAGAAGGTGCTCTATAAATTTGAATCTTTCCCCCTTACTCCTCACACTAGGCAAAGGAAATACGATTAATAAAATATTTAAAAAGAAAAGAAAGATGGAAGGAAGGAAAGAAAGAGGAAGAAAATCCTTGCAGTTTAAGCCACACTCCCTTCAAGGTTGACTGTGATTTTACCTTCATTTCCTAATCTCACTCCCTGAGCCCGACACCCCCCACACTTGGGTCCCCATGCTAAGAAAATATCTGGAAGTCCAATCCTCCCCTATGTCTATCAGGACCGCTCAGAGGTGAGGCAAGGAGAAGGCTGGGGGCAGGGGGTACACTGTCAAGTCCCCCCAGTGCTTTCAGCCACACGTGCACGCCCTTGCTCCATCAGCTGTCTGCATGACTGGGCCCTGCAGTGATGCCCCCATCCTCGGATGCCGTAATATCTACCAACATCCCTCCTGGGAGGACCATTTCACATACCTTCAGAAAGAATCCTTCTCTTTCTTCCCAACTCCACCCCCACTGGAGAAAAGCTTTATCACCACAAAGAACAGTGTTCGTTTAGCCAAACTGATGAAGATTTCAAGATCTGAGGTGAAGCAGCCTCGGTTTGAATCTTGGCTATGTCCCTCACCTGTGTGACCTGGCCAGGTTACGTAACCATACCAAGCAGAGTCATGCCATCTGTGAGATGAGGACCGTCCAGTGCAAACCTCACAGGGTCACCACGACGACTCCTTGAGATCATTTATTTAAAATATTTAGCACAGTACTTGGAACCCAGTAAATGCAGAATATACAATCGTGTTTTTATGACCTGGCCATTAAAAATTTATAGACCATCTGCATTCCTAAAATTCCCATTTTGCCACTCTAACCAAAAAAAAAAAAAAAAAAAAAAAAAAGTGGTCAGGGGGCGGGGAATGACAGGATAATAGTATTTAGTAAGGAAAATTTTCTCTAAGGCTTTTTTAAAGAAGTGAAGCATGTGGATTGGTCAGGCTTTAGGCATTATATATACCGTCTTCCTCAACTCTTGTGATACCTTTTGGAGTAAACTGGAGGGGTAAGTAGAGGAATAGTTCATAACAGACTATCTGAGTCTGAACTCTGACTTGGCCACTTAGCTGTGTGAACTGAGGTGAGTGATTTAACCTCCCTGGGCCAATTTCTCTATCCAGTAAAATGAGAATAGTGATACCTATAAGGTAGTCATGAGGACTAAATGAGTTAATATATGCAATGCAGTAAGAAAAGTGTTAGGCACATAGTAACCTTTTACTCATGACTGCTGTAACCTTCTAGAGAACCTGAAAAAGAGGTTCAAGAAGGTTAATTAATTCACGCAAGCTCACATGCTGCCGAGTGCAGGAGCAGAATTCAAATCCAAGTCAAACTGATTCCAGAGCCAGTGGAATGCTTATCCCACTACTCTTTATCATATACCGAGCAGGAAAAGAGTTAGGACTTTCTCTGGGCAGAAAGGATGCGGCCAAATGAGAGTCTGGGTGTTAGATACATTGATGGTTCATTTTTAGCAGAAGTAACAAAGACAGAAAAAGGAACGGTTTGAAGAGAAAGAGAGTCAATTATATTATGACATCAGAAGCTAACTCTGCAAACTAAAACAACAATAACAACAAAACTGTTTTAGGCCGTACTGCCGCCTAGGAGTATAAGCGGCATTCCAATCAGTTAGAAAAAGCTCTTGTGGGAGAGTTCCAGACACTGTTTAAATTCTGATGCGGGGAGGGGAGCCCTGGTGGTTGTGTGTTTCTGCAGAGCTGGTTTTCATGTGCACAGACCCTCCCCTGGGTCCAGCCCTCGGGGGGGGGGGGGGGACATCATTCCAAAGCACTGAACCAAATATGCTATGCCCCTTTGCCAGGGCCAATGCCCACAGTTCTCAGAACATGAAATCCGGGCGCATGGGGCCCGGCTGGGAGGGCTGGGCAGGGTGGGGCATTCAGAGACTCCAAGCGACTGTCATTGGCCATGGGATTAGCTGTGATTAATTTTTCCTTTTAGCATTTGCTTGAGCATTGAGCGTATATTGCTTTAGTGATTGGAAAAGAAACTGTTGAAACAAAACAGTGAAAAACCACATGTGGTCATCTCTGGGTTGTGGGATTACTGGTGATTTGTGTTTCTTCTTCTTTCTTTTGTGTGTTTTTGCTTCATTTTCTGCTTTGAATGTGTAATACTTTAGGATTTAAAGGGAAAAAGAATAAACGTTATTAAAACTCAAACGAGAATGATTTCACGTGAGTGTGAGCTCCAACCATGCAGGCTTCCCTGGCTCCTGTCACAACATGTTGAAGGTGGAATGAGGTAAAGTCCTCCTCCCTCAGCAAAGAGAAAAAGCGGCCAAGAAGGGGGTGGTTACTCTCTCAGGGTCTGGGACTCCACCACCACTGCCACACTGAACTGTGAGCACCTCTCTCTCTCTCTTTTTTTTTTTTTTCATCATTGTTGCTGTGCTATGGACTTGTCTGATTTTTTTTTTTTTTTTTTTTTTTTTACCAAATGGAAAAAAAATGTGTTTCCACCTGATCAAAATTCATGTTTTGTCCATTAGCTCCATTCTTCAAACTAGGAAGGAAATGTTCAAGTTCCCTAGAGAAACCTTTGAGGGTTGTTGATTCAAATGCAAATACATATGAGCCCCTCAGGGATATAATTTCTGTCCGGAAAGAATAGAATGGGCCAAAGTCAATGCTCTGGGGGCTTCTTGTGTTTCTTCTCTGGGAAGAAAAAAAAAAAAAAAAAAGAGGGGAAGAGAAGGGGAGAGAAAGAAAGAGATGGAAAGAAAAAAGGAAGAAAGGAAGGAAAAAGAGAGGAAAGGAGGAAGGAAGGGGGAGAGAGAGAGAGAGGGTGGAAGAGAAATAATACAAAGAATGGATGGGGAGGAAGAGGGAGAGGGGAGTGAGTTTAGAAACATCAAGGAGAGAGTGTTGACAATTAGGATGCAATGGGAATATTTAGAACAAAAGGGGCCTCAAAAACTATTCCTTCCACCCCTTCTCACTTTCCAGATGAGAAAGCCAGGCCCGGAGAATTCAGTGATTTGCCCATTTCAAACACTCACAGTGATGACAGAAGCAAGATTACAAGCCAAATGTTCCCAATTCCAGCCCTGGCCCACTTTCAATTCAACTCTGCGCACTCTGCCTTCAGGTGCAGGGAGGTATGTGTGACCTACCCAGCCTATTACAAAGGCCTTGACATTTAAAGGATTAAACATTTGGATGATGCCTTGGGAGTCTTCCTTCAAAGACGGTTCTCTCAAAAGAGGTGGATCAAAGAAGACGGGTGGAAAGAGGGGTCTGTATCCGTTAGGGTGCTTTCAACTGCCAGCAACAGAGAATTGGACTCAAAGTGGCTTAAGCAATAAAGGAGGTTTTGTTGAAAGCGCCTCGGTATGGCGACCTTCAGGGGAGGCTTGCTCCTGGCAGCTAAATTAAATCACCAAAGATCCAAGTTTCTCTCCATTTTCTTGTTCTGCCTTTGGCGGCACCATCTTCCTCCTATAGCTCACTCTCTTTGGGGCCCCAAAGCAGGAAGTCTCAGGCCAGGTCCCTTCCCTTCCCTGGCTTGAACCTTGATTCCCTGATCTGTCCATTGATGGGGCTGATCACTGAATGAGCTCAAACAGCCCTTGCACCTCTGACTGGTTTTCTCAAAAGGTGGACCGTGGGTCATTTGTATTAGAACTGTTGTTTACAATGTTCATTTTACCGACCATACAGTTCCTGCACTCTAGCTCAATGCCACTAAACCATGATCTCTGAGGAACACAGGGATCTATGGTGTCAATGAGCTTGCCTAGAATATCCTTGGTGCCTGCTGAAGTCTGAAAAATATTTGTTCCCAAGAGAGCATAGGACAGGGATTAAACTAAGGCTGCTGAGCCAAATTCTGCCTGAGAGTTAAGAATGGTTTTTACATTTTTAAAAGGTTGCCTTTAAAACAAACAAACAAACAAACAAACAAAAAACAAGCAAAAAAGGGGGGAAAAATAAACTCAAGCAAAGAAGAATATGAAACAGGCCTTCCATGGCTCCCAAAGTCTGACATATTTACTACCTGGCTCATTACAGAAAACTTCTGCCAACTCCTGGCCTAGAATAATGAGGTCATTGGATGGTGGAGAGAAAGGCAGGGGGTGGATCTGGACAGTTTGTAGGGCTGAGGAGGCCAAGAATTCCTGGGAGCAGGAGTTTGCAACGTTCCATCAGCTCCACGGAGAATCAAGAAAGTCAAAAATAAAATGTGCTCGAGTTCTGGAATTCAGTTTAAGAAATATCTTTTCCAGAAGACCTCCTAGAGTCTCTAGTTGCACCCAATGTCGAATATTGAACTAAGGGCTGGGGTGGGGGGCACAGTAAAAAATCTCAGGAAGGGACGATGTCAGTATGCAACCTCTTTGATCCGACAGCCACCAGTCAGTGGTCTCCCATAACATGGGGAACATTTTGGGGTTAGCTTGTGTGACTAGTTTCTATGCTTTACTTGCAACCATGGAGCAAACACTAATCAGCTAAGGATATGGTACTCAAAGAGCCACCCCAGGTCAGGGAGGTAATTTCCTGGGGCCTTCACCAGGAAAAGATCCCAGGGCTTCTCAGACAATGAGCAAGAGATGCTCTATGTTATTAGGAGCAATAGCGGACAAACCCATGACTTTGGGAGTCAGACCTAAGGTCAAGTCCTGCCCTTGAATTTATTTGCTCTATGATTTTAGATCCATACTGTCTGAGATGGTAGCCACTGGCCCCATCTGGCTATTTGTATTTAAATTCATTAAAATTAAATAAAATGTAAAATTCAGTTCCTTGGTGACAGTAGTCACACTAGCAGTCATTAGTCCACTCACTAACTACACGTGGCTTGTGGCTATCATATCAGATTGCACAGATGTGGAACTTTACCACCATCACAGAAGTTCATGAGACAATGCTGCTATAGGTAATCTTTTCTGGGGGGTGGGGGAGCTTATTTAATGAGTTAAAGTTAGTTAGTTAATATACAGTGCAATATTAGTTTCAGGTATACAATTTAGTGATTTAACACTTACATAGAATACCAGGTACCCAGCACAAGTGCATTCCTTAATCCCCATCACTTATTTCAGCCATCTCCCCGACCGAGCTCCCCTCTGCTAGCCATCAGTTTGGTTTGTTCTCTATAAGAGTCTGCTTCTTGCTTTGCCTCTCTCTTTTCTCCTATGATCATTTTTGTTGTTTCTCAAATTCCACATATAGGCCATTTTTTTTTAAGATTTTATTTATTTATTTGACAGATAGAGATCACAAGTAGATAGAGAGGCAGGCAGAGAGAGGAGGAAGCAGGCTCTCCATTAAGCAGAGAGCCCAAAGTGGGGCTCGATCCCAGGATCCTGAGATCATGACCTGAACCCAAGGCAGAGGCTTAACCCACTGAGCCACCGAGGTGCCCCCTTAGGCAATCTTTTGACAATCACTTTGAAGTCATCCTCTGGCTTTCATTCAACCACCCAATGGCCTTATTATTTCTAGGTTCTATTGCCTAGAAATGGTCATCAAATTCCAACCCAAGATACCGTGTGCTCATTCATAAAATAGGCATAAGAGTATATCTACTTGTCAGGGTTGTTGTGAGGATTACAGGAGGCAGAACGGGTAGAGTGACTAGCACAAAACTTGCCACAGAAAAAGTGCTCATCAAAGGGGGCACTCACTGGTATTGGGTGCAAAATCTCGGGCTCCGTTACTGCCAATACTCTCCCATCTTCTTCTAGGCCAGTGGTTCTCAAACTCTAGTACGCATTTAGACTCCCAGTCTGCCCGGAGGGTCCTATCCCCAGAGTTCCTAATTCAGGAAGTTTGGGAGCCTGGCAATGTGCATTCCAACAAGTTCCTAAGTCCTGTTGATGCTGCAGCTCTGGGAACCACATACTAAGAACCGCTGCTCTAGATAGTTCTTCTTCCGCCATTGCTGCCCCTTTTTGTTAAGGAGTCATTACTTCTTTATGAATACTGTCCTTTTTTGAACATACCTTGCTAAGTTATGCACCTTCCTGAAAAGAGGCTATTCTCTCTATCCCTGAGAAAACTTTCTCTGCATTTTCCAACCCCAAATCAGACTCTGATAGGCCTGGCCAGTGGCTTCCCCCTCAGATCTCCACCCCATGTTTGTCACTCATCCCTCTGTGCTGTCTCTTACATTTTGCTTATTCTTTGTTTGCTGTGACATAACGGTTATTAGTTTCCCTGACCGTGTTTCCTAAAGTGTAAGGAGATGATCCGCTGTGAAGGAGCAGGAGGCTGGCTGAGGACAAAGCAAAAGCTGGCGCCTTGCATCCCCTGCCCTTCACCCGCTCCCCTCCATATGTGTAGCATTCCTCAGGCACCCCTGACTGCCATAAAACGATAAATAGGGGGTAATATTCAATTGGCATTTCAGCTGCTGGTCCCCGGGACAAATTGTTGCGGTATATCAATAATTTCAGATGGTACAGAGAGAAACAAAAAACATGGAGCCACAAAATAAGACAGTCCTTTCCAAACTCCTATTATGTCAGGGAGAGAGCCACAGTCTGGGGCTGATGAGTCTCACCCCCTTGCTAATAACCCTCCAGCTCAGAACCTGAGTCAGATAACTCCATCACCATACCATCATGGTCGTCATCCAACAGTGGTGGCTTAAATGCATGCAGCGCTTTCTGTGTGCCTGCCAGTGTTCTAAGCTTTACATATGCTTACATAAATTAATCCAGTGAATCCTCACCACCCTAGGAAGTAGATAGAATCATGGTGTTCATTTTTAAGATGAAGAAACTGAGGCACAAAGAAGTTACGTGACTTCATCACAGTCATATAGCTGGGAAGTTTCCAGCCTAAACAGAGCATCTGTACATGGGCTCTTAACTACAATAATCCTGGGGTTGATTTTCACAAAATTGTTCTTTTATCCTTGTCTTATATTTTGGAAGTATATTCATTTTCTATTTAGCTGGTGATAAAAGCCTCTTTTTTACCTGAAACAAAGTAGGATACAGTTGTGCACTAGCAGGGGAGCCAGTTCTTAGATGGAACAGCTGCAGACACGGCACACAATTGACTGAGGTTTGGGGTAACAAAAAAAGAAGGTGAGCTTCTGGGGGGCAGGATCCTATTGGTGTCAGTCAGGGTCCAGCCAGAGAACAGAAGGCACGCACAAAGACTTCACTGGAAAGAGCATCAGGAAGGAGGGCTCGGGGATGTGGGCAGGCAGGAACAAGAGAATGGCAGAGATTAGTAATGTGCCAGGGACTAGCTAGGGAGGGAGGCTGTAACCCCCTGGAAGGGACAAGAGCAGAAAATGGCCTTACCAGATTACGTGAGAGAGATCGCCAACTGCAATGGTGGAAGAGGAGTCACCAGACAGAAACTAGGGCCAAAGGAGAACCAGCTAGGAGTAGGGAGCAGTGACCTGTTTCTCCTCTGTCTAATCTCTGTCCTGCTAGTCCCTGCCATAGATGGAATCCAACAGGAGGCCAGAGGGGAAGAGAATGGGGATGCTGGCCATAAAGATGGCCTCCCAGGCACAGGGCAGGGCAGGGGAAGGCAGGGATGAGTATGAGGCAGCCCAGAGAATAATCCGCCCAGCAGCTGCCACGGTGTGGTACACGGAGAAGCATATACAGCGTGTGTGTCTAGGATTTTCACAAGACACATTTGTTGCTCTAAACTCAACTGAACTGATGGAGAAATTGGTTTTGAGGGAAAAAAAAATACTGTGTCCTAAAAGCAACTGGACCCTGGACCTCAAGGTTTCTACTTTCACTTTATCTGAATCATTAGATTTCACTGACCTCTTGGAGCTTGAATCACACACGTGAGGAGCTGGGTTACTGGTACACAGAGTGTTTCAAGGTGTAATTACATCCTCCACCTCGTTAGGGTGTCTAGACTAGATTTCGAGAGCTGGCCCTCGAACAAGTGGGAATTCCTGGTAGAGGCCCTGTCCCAGAGCACACAGGAGCAAATCCCAGAAGCAGCAGGAGCCTTGGCCTGAAGGATGAATATAAAAAGGAAAAAGAGGTACTCATGTACAAGTCTCAGTAGGAAAGAGAGTCCTTGGGATGCCTGGGTGGTTCAGTTGGTTAAGCATTTGACCCTTGATTTCCACTCAGGTCATGATCTCAGGGTCATGAGATCAAGTGCCGGGAGTGGAGCCTGCTTAGAATTCTCTGATTCTCTCTCTGCCCTCTTCCCTCCCCTCAAAGTGCATGTGCACATGAGTACACACCTCATGTAGCACTCAAGTATACTCCTCATGTAGCTCAGTATATATCTCATAGTACTCGATTCCAATGCTGATTCCTCCATGAATCTTTTCCTGATAGTTAGTCTGAATTAAATGTCCATCCTCTGGGCTCCCTCTATCTCTGTCAAATAAATAAATAAATAAATAATAAAAGGAAAGAGAGTCGAGTCAAGCACTGGCAGTAGAAATATGAAGGGATCCTACTGGTACTCTCTAGGAAAAGTTTTATATGACCTATTACTGGCAATATTAATAATAATATTTTGCATTTATCACACATATTTTATGTACTGGACACTGTTCTAGGCATCTTTGCTTAGACTTTGATTCCTCTAAGCTCCACAACCAACTACCTATTGAGGTGAGTAATATTAACCCTGTTTTTATTTTATTTATTTTTTTAAAGATTTTATTTATTCATTTGACAGAGAGAGAGATCACAAGTAGGCAGAGAGGCAGGCAGAGAGAGCAGGGGAAGCAGGCTCCTCACTGAGCAGGGAGCCCAAGGTAAGGCTCGATCCCACTCTGAGACCATGACCTGAGCAGAAGGCAGCGGCTTAACCCACTGAGTTACCCAGGTGCCCTGTAGCCTTGTTTTTAAAAGAGCAAAATGAAGGGGCGCTTCCATGGCTCAGTTGGTTAAGCATCTGACCTCCGCTCAGGTCATGATCTTGGGAGTCCTGAGATCAAGCCCTGCATTGGGCTCCCTGCTCATCAAGGAGTCTGTGTGTCCCTCTCCCTCTCTCTGTCCCTCTCCCTGGCTCATGATTTCAAATAAATAAATAAATAAAATCTTTTAAGAAAAAATATCAAAATGATGCTTAGTAAGGCAAAGAAAACATGGCTTTAGCTACAAGTGATTGAACATGTATTATGTACCCGCCACTGTCTGGTACATACATCAGGGCTGTGTATCACAGCAGCTGTCAAAGTAAGGTTGGTGGAACTCTGGATCCCAGAACTTTACAGAGGACCCACAAAGTCAAAACAGTATTCATAATAACACCAAGACATTCTTTTTTTCTTCCAATGTATTTACACATTGGTGCAAAAGAAAAGGTGCACAAAGCTGCCACCAAACCATGCTAGTGGCCATTGCATTCTCCAATGTCACCCACTCACAGGAGAAAAAAAAAATGTCATTTCACTTAAGCATGTCTTTGAGGAAGCAGAAAAATTATTAATTTTATTAAATTTCAGCCCTTGAACACATGTCTTTTTAAGATTCTGCATGAGGGGCAATGGGGTGGCTCAGTTAAGCAACTGACTCTTGATTTTGGCTCAGGTTTTGATCTTCTGGTCGTTCTCTCAGGGTTGTGAGTCGAGCCCCACACTGAGCTCCACCCTGGGCTTGGAGCCTGCTTGAGATTCTCCTTCTCCCTCTCCTTTTGCCCCTCCCCCACTCAAACGTATATCTACTCTCTCTCAAAATAATAATAATAATAAAGACTCTACATGGGGAAATGGGAAGATCAGTGTACTTCTACACATGTCCAAGTACCACGGTTGTCTTAAGGAAAGGCATCAGCTCAATTGTTGGAGTTGCAATGCAAACTAAACTTTTTTCACAGATTACCATTTGTACATGAAAGAGCAAATGGAAAACTATGGGCATTCAGACTTGAGTAATGGGCAGGCATGTTCTCAAAAATTAAGCAAATGAGTCTGTTATGTAAAGGAAAGCAACTGACAGTATATGTTGCCAATAGTAACATTCAAGCTTTCGCATGGAAAATAGGATTTTGAAAAATATATATGCCATCATTAACTTTCCAGCTTTCCAATACGTAAAGTCTTTTCTGATGGGATTTGTGGTGGCATTAATGAAAGTGATATTTTGATGTCATATAAAGAAATATGTTAACACCTGGATGATCTGCATAATTCAGTTAATCACCATTTTCCAAATGCCCAATACATCATGTTGCAAAATTATACACAGGCAAAACACTGACTTCAGTGCAAAATAGCCAATGGATTCTAAAGTAACATAATATGAAAATTTCATTGATATGGTCTCAGATTCCACATTATAACCAACTTTAAGAAACCGGCAGTCAAGTTTTGATTTAGTACCAAAAAAGTCTACTAAATGGGCGCCTGGTTGGCTCAGATGGTTAAGCTTCTGCCTTCAGCTCAGGTCATGATCCCAGTGTCCTGGAACCAAGTCCCACATCTGGCTCCCTGCTCAGCAGGGAGCCTGCTTCTCCCTCGGAATCAGCTTCTTTGTCTCTCATGAATAAATAAATAAAATCTTTTTAAAAAGAAGCCCATTAAAGTACCTTTCCCTTTTATAACTACATATCTGCAAGCGGCTAAATTTTTTTTTAACAACACCAGCAAAACATATGTTTATGGCAACACATTGATTACAGAAGAAGTTATGATACTCTGTCTTCCATTAAGTCACACATTAAAGAGTTTTGCAAAAATGTCACTGTCCCCACTGAATTTTTTTTTTTTTTGGAAAATATAATTATCACCAAAAAATGTGAATTATGTAAGTTTTAATCAGTTCATTATTATTTTAAAATAAATTAGTAGATAAGTGATTTTTAAATTTCTTAGTTGTAATTTCTAATATAATAATTAATTAGTAGCTATAACCCACACTTAAAAATAAAAAGGTTCTTTGGGGCCCTTGATAATATTTAAGAGTATAAAAGGGTCCTGAAGCCAAAGTGTTTGCGAGTTACTACTCTGTAAGAATCTTACCAATGCAATGAGATCCCTGAGCTAAGAGCTTCTAGAAGCCTAGAAAAATGTACGAGACCCAGGTAGAAAAACAGTTGTTGGCTCCAAGTCTACAAAAGAAAACAATAAATGTAAAAATTAATAAATGTTTAATTAAATGTCTACAAAATGTACCAACATGCCAGCTTCATTCATCATTAAATTCAGCATTCCTAAGGATTTAATTCCATCAAACACAACTTATAGGTTCAGTTTTCTCACTTCACAAATTCCCCTATTCATAGTGTCCATGGTAATTGTTGGGAACTCATAACCAATCATAAATTAAATGTATAACATGGAGCCTAATAATTTCTAAAGCACAAATATAAAAACACTACAAAGATTCTTAAAACAAAAAAGTATATTTAATGTGGGATGCGGGTGCAGCTGGTATATTTGATATTTTGTGTGGTGGGAACTCTAAAAGTCAGAACATGCAGGGCTCATGAAGGTCCTGCTCTAAACACAGCATTGAACTACCTGTAAATTATAGCTATCCTGAAACATTTCAGTGCTAGGAGATATCTTCACCAGGTAAAGGAGAGATCTTCACCAAGTGAAATAACTCCCCTTGACCTTTGGCAGGAATGGGAGAAAGAGAGACATAATGAAAATACACTAAACAGGTCCACAGAGGAGCAAAATCACAGGGAAAAGAGCGACCACGTGGTCTTTCGTTTGGGTCTGAGCAATGGCACAGCTGGCCAGCCCTCTGAATTCTGGGCAGGGCTTACACTGCCCTCACACCCAGACTTTCATCATTAGGTGTGAGCAAGGTGGGGCTGATGGTTTAGAAGAGTCCTGCGACATCTCACCAGAAAAGGACTGCATCTGAAAGCAAAGGCTAAGGGCAGCCCCCTTGAGGCAAGAAGTCACCCAATGACAGCCCCCACTTCTGGTCCATGAGGCCCTTGCCCCCTCACTGGCACCTCAGAATACATTCCCTTGCTGAGGAGCAGTGTTGAGGGGCACTTAGGTGGCTCAGGCAGTTAAGCACCCAACTCTTCATCTCAGTTCATGTCTCAATCTCAGGGTCATGAGTTCAGGCCCCATCTACTTTAAAAAAAAAAAGGAGCCATGCCCAGTACTGCAGAGATGTCTCTCAACTTCAGTCCCTTAAAAAGTGTCCTCCTTACCTTTCTGCCATGCTAATCTCTATCACCTGGAGGAAGGCAGTGTTGGCCCTTCATCCAACTTTGAGATATCATGACTCTGAGACAATATGGTTGTCTCTTAACATGGATCTCCAGTGATGGGATTTCCTGCAGTATTGCAAGTAACTTATTTTCTTCCTCATTTGACTTTTTATAGTGTCTGCTATAATGCATTTGCTTTAAATTTTTTTTTTTAACTTTAAAGGATCTGGGTAAAGCAACTGGCTTATAATAGGGCTTTGATAAAGAGAATCACTATTATTTAGGAATTAACCAGGGAGTTCCCTAACATTTCCTGCATCGAAAGCAGGAGTTCTCCACTGTCAAGATGACTTCCATTTTCTGGAGCTGCCTAGTTTAATAAAAAAGTAAGATAAAAATAGAAAAATGGAAAAACAGAATTACAAAACATGATATATTTGAAAAGTTTCACTTAACAAATCAAGGTTTTAAACACATATACACATGTAAAACCACAATACAATAAAATCATGCAATTGATGATATAGATCAAGATTTATGAAAAACAAATTATGTATGGAGCATACATTGTGTAGGCAAAGTGGCCTGGAAAGGAGACTTTGCTGTCAAGCTCTCCATGTACAAAGTCTTTCAGTCATGTAAGTGAAGCTCTGCAAGTCAATGGTATCATTTAGAGATAAAAACAAGTCTAAAATTGGGTTTCATTGCCAAATTGCTTTCCTTGGGTACCTCCTCCCTTTAAATAAAGGCTAATGATTGCCATTAGCCTTTATTCCTCGTATTGATATTGGCATTTTTCAATGCAAATGTCTGAACTTCCCAACGGAAGGGAAAAGGTCATATAGTCTGCTGTGACTTTTCATGCTCATAACAAACATGTAACCTACCAGTTGAATTACTGATACTTTTTAAATGTCAAGTTTTTTAAAGCGCTAACAGAAATACACTTTCCACTATAAATGCATATATTTTTTTATCTTCCAACTTGCACATACCCTGGAGATCTGCATCAACTCTCCAAGTCTACTCTATCATATTAAAAGAGGAAAGCTCAAATCACCTTTTTTTTTTTTTTTTTTAGCTTTCTGTCCAACCCTTTTAAGCAAGGATAGCACCCCTTCTTCCACCTCCCCTCTGTGGAAGTCTAGCAAAGATCTCTTGGCAGCTGTTCTTTTCATCCCTCCATGGGCAGATACCTCCTTGCATTGTTATTTCAGTTGATCCAATTGTGACTAAGCCATCAAATGCACTTTCTCTGAAAATTCAACTCCTGATCACTGAAAATTAAGAGTTTTGGATGATGGTCTCTGGCTTGAATCTTCTCCCATCTGGTTCTAGTTCAGGGCTGGCCTTTGACGGCCCTTCGTCTCACACCATGGCTCTAGGAGTGTGTGGAGACTGCTTGGCTCTCTTGCAGGCTGAATGGATCCAAGGAGACCTGGTTGTTTTTCCTAAGCAAGAACAAGGAGGGATTTTTTGCACCATGTGGATGTAAGCTTATCACCAATTTCTTCACAGCAGGTGTGTCTTATTTGACATAAAGGAAGACCTGTTATCAAACACAAAGGCCTTTTTCATTATAACTTTAAGGGAACAACAGTACTTTTAAAGATAGAAGCAACTGGGGTCTTCATATATCCATTGAGGATATTATAAAAGGTCCATCCCATCCTTGCCACTTCCTCATTCCACTCCCTTAATGGGAGCCATTACTTCTTGTCTAGAAAACAACAGCTTCATGGTTGGTCTCCCTGCCTCCTCTCTTGATCTTTGCCATCTTCTCTCTGCTGTAAGCACAACTTGTTTCAAACACAAATAAGAGCCCAACCACCCTCCTTGCTCAAGTACTTGCAATAGCTCCTCGCTGCTTATGGAAGAAAACATACATTCCTTAACAAGCATGTCTAAGGACAGGGAGATAAAACTATAGAAACTTGTGAAAAGTTTTGTTTTTGTTGTTGTTGTTGTTTTGTTTTAAGAACTCTTTTTTTCTCTCAGTGGAAGCTGAGCCACACTAGGCATAAGCATTATGTACTTTTATTCAGTCAGTTTAAAATTCTGACTCTAGAGGTTTTCCCTCATGCCACTCCTAGTGCCTGGAAGGACCTCAGTGCTGCTTGCCACTCCTGCCTCCTCATGTAGCTCAGTATATATCTCATAGAACTCAGTTCCAATGCTGATTCCTCCAAGAATCTTTTCCTGGTAGTGAGTCGGAGTTAGATGTCCATCCTCTGGGCTCCAGGTTACCTCTGGTCGCTCAGTGACAGTAGTAACCACACCACTACCTGCCTGACACTGCTGCTTCCCAGACTCCTCCATTATACCAAGACCTCTTTGATTAAAAGAGAATGTCTTTCACCTCCTTGAGTAAGTACACAAAATAAATGCATATAATAGACATGCATTTTATCTACCTAGGACCTCCTCTTCCTGTTCTTGGAAATGGGTACTACCCTCCTTTTCAAGGAACTTCGCCTTCTCTACTCCTTATGGTTCAGGCAAGGCTATTAAACCAGAGGACTCCACCACTGTCCTAGGAGGGCTCATGACCCAAGATGAACCTAGCAAATTCTTTTACCCAGGAATGGGCAGAGCCCAAAAATAATAAAGGCAACTGAAACTATGTCATCTTCTGGCAGCTCTGCAGAGTAGACTCATGGGACCCAGGTCCTGGATTCTATTCTTCTCAAGGCTTTTGTATCAGTGAGCTTTTGCTGTATAACAAATAATCTCCAAAATTAGTAGCATAAAATAATATCCATTTATTTATCTCAAAATTCTGGAGGTCAGTAATTTGTACTTGGCTAAACTGGGCCTCTCTCATGGTCTTGGAAAGATTCATACATCATCTACAATCAGCATTAGTGAACTGGAAGCTGGCTGATCTAGGGTAACTTCAGGTGGAATTATCTCTGTCCTACATGGTGTCTCATCTTCCATTGAATTTATTCACATGCAGCTGCACAGAATTCCAGGAGAGAGAGTAGAAGCATATAAGACATCCTGAGGCCTAGGCTCAGACAAGGCACACCATCACTTTCACTGCATTCCATCAGGCAAAGCAACCCACAGGACCAAATTCAAGAGAGTGGGAACTAAGACCTACTCCTTGGTGGGAGGAGTGGCAAAGTCACATTGTGAAGGGTGTGGATACAGAGAGGGGTACAAAAAAGTGGTCATTATGTGCAAACTACCACAACTTTGTTATTTAGTACCCTTTTAATCTTCCAATATAGCCCTTTTTAAATAAACTTAGTCAAAGTCAGCTTCTGTTGCTTGTGCTTAAAAAAAAAAAATGTAACTTATAACTGCTTGGAAATGAAGGAGAGGAAGTGTTATAATGGGTCAAACTTTTATTCAGGGAGAGTTGATGAAGGGGGAGTAGAAAAGTGACAGTCATAGAGCTAAAGGAATTGCAGAGTATACTATATACTTGTTGCCTGTGAGCACCCCAGAAATTAGGATATCACTTTCCTTTCCACCTTCCTAACTCACCCTATGGTCAGAGCCACCAATCTCTTTAAAATCTCTTTGAAATCTCTTTAAAAGTTAGACCTGGAACAATAAGCCATTCACTGGGAACTGCTCTCTTGTCACTACCTAAACTGAATTGGCTGAGTGTTTGTTAGGTGACTATCTGCAGTTGTGTATTAATATAGCCACCTGTTATATCCTGGATGGGCTTAAATATCAGACATATAATGTTTTAAAGAAAAGATATCTCAAACTAAAGTCAAGTCGTGGGGCTCCTGGGTAGCTCAGTGGGTTAAGGTCTCTGCCTTCAGCTCAGGTCATGATTCCAGGGTCCTGGGATGGAGCCCCATATCAGGGTCTCTGCTCAGTGGGGAGCCTGCTTCTCCCTCTCTCTCTGCCTGCCTCTCTGCCTACTTGTGATCTCTGTCTGTCAAATAAATAAATAAAATCTTTAAAAAAAATAGTCTTAAGGTTGATAGGAGTCTTAGATATGGTCTAGTGTTCCCCACTCTAAGTCCTTCCCATCTCTACACTACTACTTTCCAATTAAATCTCCCCTTTTTCTTCCCCTTTGTCTTCTTCTTTTTTCTTTCTTCTTCTCCTTCTCCTTGTCATTCTCATTCTCCTTTTTCTTTTAGGAAGGGCAGAGGGGGAGGGAGAAAGAAAATCTTAAGCAGGTTCCATGCCTAGCACAGAGCCCAATGCAGGGCTTAATCTCACAATCCTGAGAGCATGACCTGAGCCAAAATCAAGAGTTGGACACTTAACCCCTGAGCCACACAGGCACCCCCAAAATTTCCATTTCTCTACGTGCTGACCAGAAGGACATCAGGAAAAAAGGAAGTTACAGAATTAGAATTAAACAACATTGAAGCATGAATGATGTTTTATGTGCATCAATTTAAAGGATAATATCTAACAGTAGAGAAAAGATTTCTCAACTCAGAATATCTTTTAAAAGTCAAATCCCAGGAAATATAAAGGAGACATTTTTAGGTGCTACAGGCAGTTTTGTTTTGTTGGTTTGGTGGTGGTGGTGGTGGTGATGATGTAAATAATGAAAAAATAAGTTTCTGGGCTTACAGATGACAGTGGACTTCCGTGGTGTGTAGAATTTTCTCTCCTTTTCCAGATGGACATAACAGATACATACAGAACATTCCATCCAAAAGCAACAGAATACACATTCTTTTCAAGTGCACAGGAACATTCTCCAGGATAGATCACATGTTACGCCACATAACAAGTCTCAATAAATTTAAGAAGATTGAACCAACTTTTCTGACACAAAGGTATGGAACTAGAAATTAATAATGAGAAAAAAAAACTAGAAAAAACACAAACATGTGGAGGCTAAACAACATGCTTGAATTTTCTCTCCTTTGAAAGACCTTCAGAACATGAAGGTCAAGAAAGTCAGGGTTACCTGACCTCCAGAAGCTAATAATTATTGAAATTTATAATAAATAAATACTGATGAAAATGGAAAGTTACTCAAAGTTTTTGTAGCATTAAACCCAATATTTAGGGTTTAAACAGCACCTTCAGATTAAATGAGTGCTCCTTCAGTTCCATGAGTACTTCTCACCATCTGTAAACCACAAAACTGTCACTCATAGTGCTGAGATTTACATCTTTGTGGTTGAGACAAGGAGGAGCCATATCTGCTCTCACCATGTCTCAGGCTTGGGACACGTGCCAGGGCAGCCAGACAGGATCTCTAAGGCTGAGTGAGATGGTGTGATGTTCTCTGTGTGGGAGGCCCCCCGGGGAGACAGAGTGGTGACCTCACTGGGAAAATGAAAACAGTTCAATAAAAAATACTTATCTTGGAATGATCTGCCTGAACTTGAGACCAGTGAAGGGATTGTATTTCCAACACACTTTCAAAAAGAAAAGCCATTTTCCATTAATTCTGTATAGGGAAGAAATCCTACAGTACCTCTTCTTGACTGAAAGATGATGATTCAGGCAAAAATGAGCTTGACTCTAACTCTACATAAAGACACAGTGAGAGAATCACCCTTACCCTTAAAAGAACCAATTATAAAGTTTTCCTTTTAAAACTAGGGCAGAAATTTGCTCCTTGGCAATTCAGCATTAGAGAGGATTCAGCCACACAAGTAACCTCAACTTTTGGCCTCTAGTATTTTCCTCCCTCATAGGATTTCTCTCATGATACTTCCATTGCCACCTACAGAGACTAAGTGTGTCCCTGTGTTTGAGGCTTAAATGCAGACAAAAGGAACAAAGGTATGGACATTTTGAAAGGACCTCTGCCTAAAATGCTGAAACACAATAGGAAGATTAATCAAGAAAATGTTAAAACAACGTAGAAGCACCATCAGGCTAACAGCTGCCTTCTGATTCCTCCGTGTTTGACTTGTTCTGTTCTGAGCCCGGTTGCTTGCTTTTAAGGCTTAGAAATTCTTAGTTCTATGGCTCTTGGGTGTGTATCATTCAGGAAATTGGGAGTATCAGCTCTAGGGAAAGGCAGTTTTGCGGGTATTTAACATTCTACCACCATTAGTACAACCTTATCACCTCTTTAAATGATATTTATAGAAAATTAACCCAGCCAAACACATTATATAGAGCAAGATCAGAGAGCAATCTCTTCTTTGTTTGGCTTATAAGCAGGTTTAGACCCATGGCCTTGGTCTAATTAGAAAAGGACTCTGGCTAGAACAACCCAAGAGAAAATGCAGTTTGGCAAAAAAGCGTGAGAGTCTTTGGTCACATAGAACCCTAATCCCATAAATTTCTCAGCATGTGAAAAGCTTTAAAACACTGCTATAGCTTCAGGTGGCACTGTAGCCAACAATTTAACTGCCAATAATTTAACTAATATGTTTCAGGGTCTTCTTTCCCCAATTAAAAAAGAGACCCAAAGTCTGTTTCAGAATTATCTCTGAACATGACAAATTCTAAGAGTCCCCTGGTTCCCTCTTTGCTTCAAGAGCTAGAAAGCACATAGTCAAATCTGCTAGCCTTTCTTAGAAGCTGTATAAGATCTTCAGGTACGAATTTCCAAGTTGAACTTTGCCCCTGGATTAACACTAGCCTTACTTTTCTCTCTTAAATTTGCCTCATTAACAATTTTGTGCACTTTTTCCAACTATGTAGCTTTGTTAGATACCTCAAATTCATTTTTCAACAACTCAATATCAGAAAAATTATCTAAGACTTGCAAAGGAACTGCTGGATGTTCTCCCAGTACAGTGTTCCTCTTGACAATCTATTGTCTGAACTATTTAGTTTACAGCTTTGCTGGGCGAGGGTGCCTTGTACCTTTGTGTCTGGTTGAGATGGAAATAATTCCGTTCCAGTGGAACACATAATCTCAGAATTTATGGTTTATGGCCCTGGGGCCCTTGGGTGGCTCAGTGTTTTAAAGCTTCTACCTTCGACTCAGGTCATGATCTCAGGGTCCTGCGATCGATCCCCACATCGGGCTCTCTGCTCAGCAGGGAGCCTGCTTCCCCCTCTCTCTCTGCCTACCTTTCTGCCTACTTGTGATCTCTGTCTGTCAAATAAATAAATAAAACCTTTAAAAAAAAACAGTAGCATATCTAATTAATATGTTTAATCTAATATTGGATACTTAGATTCTAAAATACTCTAGGGGCACCTGGGTGGCTCAGTTGGTTAAGTGGCCAACGCTTGATTTCAGCTCAGATCGTGATTTTGGAGTCCTAGATTCAAGCCCCCCAAAAAACAGGCTCCACACTTAGTGGGGAGTCTACTTGAAGATTCTAATAGTATCACACCTTGCTCACATGCACTCTCTCTCTAAATAAATAAATAAATAAATCTTTAAAAATAAAAAAATTTTAAAAATGCTCTTTGGACTGGTTTAAATATTTTACAGTTTTTTCAGTGATTAATGAGTTAAATATAATCTTTGATACATCTTATATTTGTATAAAAGTAATTTAAAAATTCTTTAAAACTATATCTTAGCAGTAAGTAGAAAACAACAAATGGATAGTACTACATATATGTCAAAAATCTGTAGAGCTTTTCAGAAGAAAGAGTGAACTTAATATGTGCAAATTAAAAATAAATTACTTAGGAGGTCAGGGGAAATCCCAGACGAAATACAGAATGTGACAAAAGACTCTAACTAAGCTGGGAATGCATGAAACAAACCTCACTAAAAGGGATAGGGAAAAGGTGCTGACTAAGGGACTTTGGAAGCAAGTAGACTCTGTATAACTGAGGGAAAAGGTAATTGTAACTAATATTGTACTCTAGTTGGTAAACTTTTTTCCTATAAGGTTATAGGTCAACAAATCTCCAATCATTATACATGTTTACTGGAATTCACAGTTAAGTAAATGAATGGCAGATGGTAGGATCCAGGTTTCTTACTGTTAGAGAAAGAGTTTATAAATTAGCAGAGAGGAAACTGCATTAGAATTAAAGGTATCAGTATGAATTCATGTTTGGCTTAATATAGATACAGATGGTTTAATATAGAAATACTTTTAGAAACATGGGTTATCATAAACATATATTTCCTTGTTCAGTCAGATAAGAGGACATAGGAAAAACACTTCATAGCAAGGAGCACACTTAACCCCAATATCTTGGTTTCTAATATCATTAGAGGAATAAAAGGAACAGTGCTTCTTGGAGAAATGGCTGATTTTAGAGTTGGGGCAAGAATTATGTAAAATAAACCTGAAGCATCTTGTAGTGTTCACCAAAATAAGTAAATAAAACAAAATGAGGGGCACCTGGGTGGCTCAGTTGGGTAGGCCTCTGACTCTTGGTTTTGGCTCAGGTCGTGATATAAGGGTCATGAGATTGAGCCCTGCTCCAGACCCCACACTCAGCGGGGAGGGTGCTTGAAATTCTCTCCTTCTCCCACTCCCTCCATCCCCCTACCCCCGCTCATATTCTCTTTCTCTAAAATAAATAAATAAATGTTTTTAAAAAATAAATAAAACAAAATGATAGAACTATGTCAAATTTGGGGATACAGGAGCCAAGTGACAGAGCTCCCAAACACTAAAGTTGGAATGACTTGAGCAAAAAAATAAGTAATAGTGGATGATTAGTCAAAATATAAAATAAATATCAAGTCCATACTAACACAAATAAATGCTTAAACATATAAATGGGAGAGAGAAGACAAATTCTACATGCAGAAAAATTCTACATAATGCATACATAACTCCCCACTCCTTAAAGATGGACTGTCCATAGTGAGTTTTTAAAGAAGAGTACAGTATGGATGGGGGGAGTAACTTTATGGTGTAGAAACCTGACAAACACTACTTTAGCCAAGGTAACAAAGTCAATAATACCAACAGTCATAAATTATGTGATAGTACACATCCTTTATATGATATAATAAGAATGGCACTTTACCTCTATAGTCTTTGCCCAAAAAGGCAAAACCCCAGCCTAATTATAAAAAAAAATGTCAGACAAATCCCAACTGAACAACAGTCTACAAAATGTCTGACAAGTACTCCTCAAAAGTATCAAAGTCATGAAAAACAAAGAAAGGGCACTTGCATGGCTCAGTTGCTTAAGTATCAGCCTTCAGCTTAAGTCATGATCCTGGGGTCCCAGGACTGAGCCCTGCATCAGGTTCCCTGCTCAGTGGGGCATCTGCTTCTCCCTTTGCCCTTCCCCTACTCATGCTCTCTCTCTCTCTAATAAAGAAATGAATAAATAAATAAATAAAATCTTTAAAACAATAACAATAAGGAAAGTCTAAGAAACTGCCACAGAGCAGAGGAGCTTAAGGAGACATGACAGCTAAATGTAATTTGGTATCCTGGATAGGATCCCGGAACAGAAAAATGACAGTAGATCAAAGATAAGGAAATCTGAATAAACAATGGAGCTCAGTTAGAAGTAATATATTAATATCAGTTCATTAACTATGAAAATATACCATAATAATGTAATATATTAATAATAAGAAAAATTGAGTGTGGGATATGTGGAATTGTTCTATCTTTTTGATTTTTGTAAATCTTAAACTACCACAAAATTTAAAAGTTATTTAAATAAATAGGTGTATCAGACAAGCCCAAATAGAAATAAATTCTGTAAAATATTTGTCAATGTCATGAAAAACAAAGAAAGACTCTGAAACTGCCACACATCAGAGGAGACTAAGAAACACAACAATTTAAAACAATGTGAAATCCTGGGTTGGATCATGGAACTTAAGAAATAGAAGAAGAAGATACTACTGAAAACACCGGTAAAATCCACCCCCACACTCCCCTCCCCCCAACACAGCTATGGCTTTGTTAATACCATGGTACTAATGTTAATTTCTTAGTTTTGACAAATGTACCATGATTGTTTAAGATGTTAGGGAAAGTTGGGTGAAGGTGTATAAGAACCATCTGTACTATCTTTGTAACTTTTTTCTGTTTTGTTTTTTTTTAATTGGTGAACCATGAGGAAAAACAGATATATGCGGATTAAAAGCATGGTATACCACTTTCAATTGGCCAGTAGAGATATAAAGTTGTGATCACTGGAACTCACATGTTTTCAAGAAGGAAATGATCACTAAGAGCTTATGGAAGGCTGCCTGAATCAGTGATTCCCTACTGGGGATGGGGAAGTATGACACTCTGGATAATTAATCTTATGTTAGCATTTGTCTGGGGATAGTTCAGGCCAAAGCTCAGGGAATTCTGATTTTCTTAGAACTCTTGGTGACAAAAACACCTCTCTTAACAATCTCAACAAGAGTGGTCTATTTCAGGCAGTGGTGTTAAAAATGAGAAAAACAGCTATTAATAAGCTCTCTTTTCCTACGTGATCCAGTCATCTGCTCCTTCCACACACAGGAGACCCAGGAGATATTCCCTCATGAACTTAAGAAGAGCAGGTCTTATCTTACTGGCCATTTAGAAGGCCAACCCCCGCAGGATACCCACAAACAGCCAAGATCCTTCTTCAGGCTTTTCCCAAGGTAGCTAGAAAGAGGTTTCCTGGAATTGTTTACTAGGATGCCAGGAGGTCAGCCAGAGTTCTCAGTCCCAAAAGTCATTCATTTCTCCTCCCTTCCTAGAGTAACAATACCATATGTTACCCTCACAGAGCTGCTCACATACTAAACACCTGTCACATGCTAGCTACAGTACTGGATTCAGGGGAGGAGGGATCAGATTCTGAAAAAAATGTAACAGTAATGAGGACAAGAAGGACAACACTGATAACAGATTTGTGAAAGCACATATTAATAACAGATCAAGTCTTATGCTATAAGCACCAACTGATTTGATCCTACAGTAACTCAGTAAGATAGGTTATATTGTCTCCATTTTACAAGTGAGAAAATGCTTCCTTCCTCCAGGAAACTGAAGATTAGAGTAACTTGCCTAAGGTCAACCAGTAGTTAAAAAACATCAAAGTAGTTTCCTGTAGACCTAGAATCAAAAACCAGTTCTGATATTTACAAGCTGTGTGACCTTGGACAACTAATGTCATCTCTTTGTCAAGTGGTCAATAAACAGAGGATAAAATCAGCACAAATATATTGAGCGTGTTGGTCCATTAATGTTAGTTGCCACCAGGGTGGGGATGGGAGGGACCTCAAGTGTACTCAGAACTTGCCAAACTGTGCCAGGTGCCTTACAGGCATGAACTTATTTTATCCTCCCAATGCAACATCAGATAAGAATTTATTGTTTTACTGATGAGGAAATGGATGTTCAAAGAGGTTCAATTAACTGTCCAAAGGTCACCTGGCAAGTAAGTGGTCTAGCAGCAATTTGAGTTCAGCTCTATCTACCCTAGTACCCTGAGTCAACCATTCTGTCAACCAACTGCCACCCACTCAACATTCCAGAAACTCCAGACAGCTCAGTTTCTTCTAGGTAACATATTTCTCATTTTAACTGAAGGCATAACCCAAAAGAATTGCTAAAAGTGTTGTAAATTTATGGCTAAGAGAGTCTCAGTTGAATTAGGTGGGCCCTTTCAGCACTGATAGCAAGTACCAAGCACTGATAGCAAGCAGAGAGTCTTTCCTGGGAGGCCAGAGTGCATTCTGAGAAGAGGAAGCATGGAAGTAGACAGGGTGGGGGCGGGGAGAAGGTGCAAGATATCTGAAGGCTTGAGAAGGAGCTTCTTTGGCATGCAGAATCAAACCTACAATTTATCCAACTACACTTGCCTTTAGCTGAGCGCCTATGGAGAAGACCATGCCTCTGGGCCTCAGAGCAATTTAGGGTAAGGATAAGAATGCTAAGTGGATTCCAGTCACTAAGCCAACCTCAAGTACTGTTAGTAAATGCTGGGGAAGTTGTACTAAGGAGGATCATGGGATTACCTAGGCTCAGCTGACAGGGAAAAAAAGTCTTGGTTCATTAGTAATTTCTGCCACAAGTTTGGGAATAGAAAGAGCCTCACATGTGCCAAGAATTTGCCATTCATGTTTTAGGGGATACTGCAGTCTGGGCATACTCTGCAGGAGAAGTTGATTGGGTTCAGGTCCAGGTAGGAAACCAAAATGTCCCAATGGCACCCTGTCCCCACCTCACAAACTATGGCAAAATAGCATTAGCAGCAAGAAAGGACGTAATTTTAATTCTTTGGGTTTTAATTACTTTGAAAATAGAACCAGGCCACCCCTGCCAAGACACTTTAAGAAGTACTAATAACCAGAGAGATTCAGGCCGGCCAGAGAAGGGGGAGGGGGGAGTTCCAGCCAATTAGCCTCCCTTTGTGACATGGTCACCATTCACCCCACCCTCCAGATGCCTTAATAACACTCATATGTCTCAGGAGAGGGGGAAAAAGTGGTGAGCCAAACCTCAAGAGTGAAGAAGGGGGGGAAAAAAAAGCAAAATATGGAATTTCAGCTCAAAGCTCAACCTTTGAATGTCTTAACTGCTGTCATTATTTTTTGTAGAGCCCTCACTGGGCTTTCCTGACCACCAGGAACTTAGCCTCAGGGCTCGAGGGCCCATGTTTTCTCTCTGAGACCTTGCTACTGCCTTGCCAAACATGCTCAACCTACTGTCTCAAAGTCTACAATTTCTACCTCCAACCTCCCCCAGTGGGTCAAACTTTCCATGGCTAGACTATAAAAGGGGAAACAGTCCTATCATTTCCTTTAATTAGCCATTTTTACAGGGTGCCAAGTACCCTTTAAGGAGCCCAGAAGCCCGCAGTCCCCTGGATTCCAGAAACTCCAGCCTAGTCCAGAAGTAGCAGAAGGCAGGGTCCCGGACCTAGACCAGCAAAATTAGTCTCCAGGGAATCTGCTTGGTTCAGGCTACTAGGAGAGGTGTGTGATGCTGGACTACAATTAGCATTGATATAAGGCTCTGCTAGGTCCTTGCAGGAATGAGCCCAGTCTCTCCAGGGGAGTGGTCCTAGAGAGGAAATTTCTACCATCTGTCTTCTAAGAAAGCTAGAATTTGTAATATAGTCCTCTTGCTCTTCTGAGCATCTTGATGGATTCGGATTCATAAAGGTGAACATGAAGCAGAGTTTGAAGTGGAAGAAAACTGAATGGTCCTACATATTAGAAGAAAAATGTGAAATTTGGGAAGACCACACTGACAATGACTGTTCCTGACTGTAGAGCTCCTCCAGTTAGGGGAAGGAAAAAAGTCTGGCTAAGTAGATTTTTTAAACAAAAGAAAATAAATCTTGTGAATATGGTCTAGTGGTTGTCATTGGACCATGAAATGAACAGGAAATAAACTTTATTATGCTTGTCATTGAGATGGGAAGATTGTTTCTTATTGAACTAGTCTATATGTGCTAATGCAGGCACCATTCCACACTAGCCAAGTTTGGTGGGGATCTTAAAAGGAAGGATGTTGGTGAGTTGGGTATGAATTTATACAAAGAGACAAGTGAATGATGACCTCTGTGCAAAGTCTTATCAGATCAAATGTATTACACTTGGCCTTTTCTTCATGTTATCTGATATTTTCCGTAACTATGAGGACCCAAGTTTTTCTTGTTTTTCTCCTGGGGAGATATATAATAATATACATATTATATAATATATCTGGTATATTATATATTATATATAGCATATACATACATCTATATAGCATATATATAGTATATGCTTATAGTACACTCACACACACACATTTATATAGTCTTTTTCCCAATTTGCATTTAGGTAATTTCTAATTTTCTACACTTAACAGACTTTTTTGGATAGAAGCATAATTTTTTCAACCTTTATTGAAAAATAAGTGAGAAATAATCTGTGTAAGATTAAGGTATACAGTATGATGACTTGACACACAAAGATTGAAAATTACCACCACAGTACAGTTAGCACCTCCATACCTCACAAAATTACCATTTCTTTTTAGTGGTGAGAACATTTAAGATCTACTTTCTCTAACTTTCAAGTATATAATGTGGTATTGTTGATTATAATCAGCCATGCTGTGCACTATATTCTCAGAATTTATCCATCTTCTAGCTGAAAGTTTGTATCCTTTGACCAGTATCTCATTTCCCTAAACCTCCTCCCACAATTCTACTGTTTCAATGAGCTCAGTTTTTTTTAGATTCCACATATAAGTAACATCACACAGTATTTGTCTTTTCGTCAGTCTTATTTCACTTAGCATTATGCCCTCAAGATTCATCCATGTCACAAACTGCAGGATTTCCTTCTTTCTCATTGCTAAATAATACCACACACACACACACACACTTCACCTTCTTTATCCATTTATTCATTGATAAACACTCAGGTTGTTTCCATATCTTGACTATTATAAATAATGCTGCAATGAACATGGGAATGCTGATATACATCCAAGATCCTGACTTCATTTCCTTAGATATATACCCAGAAGTGAGGTTGCTAGATCTTATGGTAGTTGTAGTTTTAATTTTTTGAGAAATGTCTACACTGTTTCCAAAATGACTACACCAATTTACATTCCCACCAACAGTACACCCGGGTTCCTTTTCCTCTACATGTTCACCAACACTTGTTAACTCTTGTCTTTTTGATAACAGTCATTGTAACAGGTGTGAGGTGATATTGTAGTTTTGATTTGCATTTTCCTGATGATTAGTGACATTGAATACCTTTTCATGTACCTCCTGGCTGGGAAAGTCAATTCAGTTCCTGTGCCCATTTTTTAAACCAGATTGGGTTTTTTTTTTTTTTTTTTAATATGGTCTTGCTTATTTATTTTGCTTTTGTTCCTTGTGCTTTTGGTGTCACATTTAAAACATGTTGCCAAGACCAATGTCAATAAGACTTCTCCCTATGTTTTCTTCTAAGAGTTTTTGGTTTGATTTCTTACATTGATGTATTTTACTCATTTTGAGTTAATTTTTATGAATGCTGTAAGATAAGGGTCTCAATTTCATTCATCTTCACATGATTATCATTCTCCCAAAACCATTTATTGAAGACACTATCCCGGGTGCCTGGGTGGCTCAGTGGGTTAAGCCGCTGCCTTCGGCTCAGGTCATGATCTCAGGGTCCTGGGATTGAGTCCCGCATCGGGCTCTCTGCTCAGCGGGGAGCCTGCTTCCTCCTCTCTCTCTCTCTGCCTGCTTCTCTGCCTACTTGTGATCTCTGTCAAATAAATAAATAAAATCTTAAAAAAAAAAAAAGACACTATCCCTTCCCCATTGAATATTCTTGGCTTCCTTGTCAAATAATTAGTTCACAATAGCTCCACTGGAACAGGATGCCAGGACCATACAGTTTTGATTCCTATAACTTTGTAATATAGTTCAAAATAAGAAGTATGATGCTTCCAGCTTTGTTCTTCTTTCTCAGTATTCCTTTAGCTATTCAGGATCTTTTGTGATTCCATATGAATTTTAGGATTTTTTTTCTATTTCTGTGAAAAGTGACATTGAATTTTGACAGGTATTGCATTAAATCTATGGATGGCTTTGGGTAGTATGGATATTTCAATGATATTAATCCTCCTGTACGGGATGAGAGAGAAATGAGCCTTTTTGGTAGAGTTCTGCATAGCTGGGGAAGAAGGGTGCTCATTTACATGCTCTCTTTTTCTCCCAAAGGAGAAGTTATAATTGAGAAAGTCTTTCTTGGCACTGAGCTGTGCTACCTTGAAAGAAAGGTGACAGGAGTCAAGTTGAACTATTCTTCTTACCCTCTCCAATACATCCAAACTCATATATATTTTTTGCTCCAGTGTTGTGCTGGAATTTCTCCACTGGACTCCTAAGTATCCACAAAGACTCTCTTGTCCATGAGTCTAAGAAAGTGTCTTCCAGGGCTCTAGACCATGACCAATAGGGAATGGAGTCAGTTCATGGGACACTGCATGAGCTACAGATGGGACTGACTTCTGTATGCCTATTACCCAATGCATGGGTAGGTGACACTTTTCCTGGGTTTCTTGGTGCTTTCTGTGGATTGATGACAAATTGTTGAGGGGGCATATGAATGAAGGACATTTGCTGACAAACAGAGCCATCATTCTGGACCTCTGGCCAGTCTCCTCCCTGACATACACACACTGCACTTCTTCCTCTGGTCCAGCTGCTCTGGCAGAGATTGTTGAATAAAACTTGGTACACAGTTTACTGGTTATCTTTGTCTGGGGCCCACGATTTTTTTTTCAGTCTGAAAGATAATACCTCCCCCAAGCTGTAGAAGCCAAAAGGAATTTATTTCCTCCAAAAGGAGTTTTAGGAGATGCTGTATCAGTGGCTTAGACAAAGCTAGTTTGATTACATTCTTTGTCTCCTTGTCTCCCCTTACACAATAGTCAGGGTTTTAAATGAGGGTTTAATGTGAAATTGAGTCTTTCCAGTTTCACTTTTCCACACTACTTTCAGTACAAAAGACCTACCTTTGAAAATGAGAGTGAGAATTGTCTCATTAATCATGAGATTTCAGATCTTTTCAGTGGGGCAATAAAAAAGATGAAAAATAGTTATTTTAGCAGTCAAGGCTTGAAAACACAAAAGGATACTAAAAGGGAAAGTTTCTTGCAGCCATAGGGGGAGAAAAGTCAATTGGCTCAAAAAACTAAAAATGAAAGTGACAAACCTTGTTTGATGCAAAAAATAAAAATTTTTAAAAAATTAAAATAAAAAAGCCATATATCGTGGCATGGTTGGTATAACATAGATAAATGTCCTTTTTACTGTCCAAAATCACTTCTAGGGGATTGGTTTCTTTAAAAACAAATCTATGAGAGGCGCCTGGATGGCTCAGTCATTAGCATCTGCCTTCTGCTCAGGTCACGATCCCAGGTTCCTGGGATCAAGCTCCCCTTTGGGCTCCCTGCTCAACGGGAAGCCTGCTTCTCTCTCTCTCACTCCTCCTGCTTGTGTTCCCTCTCTTGCTGTGTCTCCCTCTGTCAAATAATAAATGAAATCTTTGAAAAAATAAAAATAAAAAAAATATGTGAGTAGGACAGCATGCTTTCTGCTAGCTACTAATTTTACTATTTATTCTCTCCCCTTTAACTAAGTGGGAAATCTCATTTTGTGCAATGAAATGAAAAACAGCTTTACATCTGACTTGATTTTTGAATCACAACTCTATATTATCTAAACTTCTCTAGGTCTTAGTTTCTCCCTATATAAAATAAGGAAAATAATACCTACACTATAGAGTTATTTGAAGGATTCAATGAGAAATTTTACTTTCTTATCATTACTATAATAAGAAATATACTTATTATTACTATATTACTTATTATATTCAAAGTACTTTAGATATAACAATTTGCTTAACCCCTCAACAGTCAATTCCATGTTCTATATACCAATACTAGCCCCATTTTACAGATAGGAAAACAGAGGCCCAAAACAGTTAAGTAAATTGCATAAAGCCACTCATGGTAATAATTAATCAGAGAGGTAAGCATATGCAAAGGGGAAACAGAATGTTTAATAAAGGTGAAGGCAGAATTAAGGGAACTAGTATAATGATGGATCCAGGGACTACCCAAGAGAAAGTCATTATCACCTCTAGGCCTAAAGGGACAGGGGAAGAGACTGATGTGGCTAAAACCAGGTGAGAGCTGTGCATGTGGGAGAGATGGTGATAGATAGTGAAACCCCATCACCCCCAAACCACAGCCTGGCAGCCTTCCCTATTCCTCTCCATACAGCAGTTTTTGGACCTTCCATCTTCTCCCTTTTATCCCCATGTGTTAACACCAAAATCTCTCCTTATTTTTAAGCCTGGCACCACCACCCCCGACCCCAGAGGTTTCCTTCCATGTTTCAGTGGATTGAAGAAATTTTCTGCTAAAGATGTCTCTCTTCACAAAACATTCTTACATCAACTACTAAGAAAACATGTGTTTTTTTTATCACTGCATACATATGTATAGGGCTTGGCACGAAAGAGGACTCCTACCATAGCACGTGGTAATAGCAGTAGCAGTAGTAGTAGTATTGTCACTTTGCCCAAATGAGGTTAAATAGAAAGTTTACAGTGACTGTAGAGAATGATAAAAATGCAAAGAGCCAAGTTCTAGGCAAAGAAGACAAAGCTTCCGTGAGAGCAATCTGAGATGCTTCCCAGACAATACACAGCAACCTCTCACACCATAATGCATTCCTACTCAACCTTTTCATTATGGCTTTTGGCAACATTCTTTGCACTATTCTACTCCAGAATCACTTTCCTATCCTAGGCACCTTCATCTGCAAGGATATTTTTTTCAAAACAAGTGACAGATGTTTTTTCTTTTCCTTAGAAACACTCTATTGCATATTATTTTTCAAAATGTTGAGTTTCATGCCATGAACATTTTATTCCTGGCCTTGGGTTAGCATGATATAAGAAACTTAAATAACCATGACCAGTGGAGGAATAATCTTTTGTTTTTCAATCTTTAAATAGACATTTTTTTAAATTGCCCATAAGTCTTCTACCCTTTTAGATATGTGTCTAAAGCAAAGTGCATTTTTCTGTCCAAACATACAGCAAGTTCAAGTTTGTTCCAATTACATCACTTTTGTTTGCCTCTACAATCTATCAAATGTGTTAAACACAGAAGATATATAAGGTGAAAGACATATTGTTTGCATGCTATTAAATCTTCATTCATCAATTTCTTTGTGTTAAATGGTAAATGTTGATGCTTACAAAATGGGTAGCTGTGTGAGTGGGAATAAGAGTAGGACTACAAAATGGAAATATAACGTCATGGATACAAGATGGAGTGAGATTAGCAGTCTGTTTCACTGCGAAGATACAGGTGTTTCTCTTCTGATGCAAAGTTTCACTAAGTAATTTGGATATAATCCATGGATCTGTCCACATGTCACCACCTTGCTACTGCCTCCCAAATCCAAGTTCCCATCATCTCTACTGCACAAGCTTTTGTATCAGGTACCTCTGGAGTATACCTGTCTTCATTATGCCTCAGCTGCTCCACAGAACTCTCTCGCTCCTGAGGGAACTCTCACTTGGAATGTTTGGGACGACGGCAGGAGCTAGTAGTCATTCTGCCTCATGCAAAAACCTGGTATGCAGGGGAGTTAACACTTCAATGGGCAACCCTGGATCAATGGGGTCAGAGCTGAACAATTCAGAGGTATATTCCCACCTGGCCTTTTAGAGGTCCCCGGTGACATATACATCCAGTTTTCTATAGAATTTATCAACATCTTCTGTTTAAGTGGATTCATTTTGCCCTCTTTGTCATTTCACACTTCCTAGTCTTCCACTTATGTTCCTTGGATCATTTTCCAAGACAAACTACCATCACGCAAGCCCTTGCCTCAGACTCAGATTTATAGAGGAAACCAGACCATGCGACAGTCTCCTAATTTTTCCCAACAATCCCCTTTAACGGTCAATAATCTGTTCTACAGCAGCCAGAGCAGGTCTCCTAAAATATCAAGCATCCTATGTCATCCCTCTGCTCAAAAAGTTGTAATGGTTTCCATCACACTCAGAATAAAATCCAAAGTCCTTTCAGTGTCTCCCAGGGCTCAGCATGATCCAACCACTGGTCCCTCTCTCACTCTTTTATTTTTCTCCATATCACTTACACCACATGATATTATATTGTGTATTTATCGATTAATGGAAATTGGAATTGGAAGGTATTGGAATGCAAACTCCATAGCAATAGGGACTTGTCTCTCTTGCTTACTACTACATCCCCAGTGCCTCACCATGTAGGTATCAAAAAATACTTGTTGAATAAATAATGCAACACATGATTTTCATTATGCACATAGTTGTAATGCTAGAACTAACATTACCTCAGACAAAGAGAAAAAAGAACTTGCTATCAGCTGCTTTGTTTGAGTGACTTCAGGATATATTTATCCAACAATGGGTGAAAATGTGATAAAAATGGCTAAGAAGACTTGTGCCATTGATAGTCTTGGGGAGGATTGAAAAACAAAGGCCATTACTCTTGATCAAAAGCTAGACGTAATCAAGGCTGGATTTTCCCAGGGATGTTTAGCTTTATAAGTATAGACTTAAAGCTATAAAAACACCAGTATTATTGAAATGCCTTCAGGCAAAATTACTCTATTATTGTGAGTCTGAATGCTCCAGAACCAAATCCCATATTTGCTTTCTGAAATAATTATTTTTAAGTGATTTTTTTAATAAAAAGTGACTTCTTAGGAATGCAACTATAATACTATAGCACAGATCTAATCCCTGCTCCCAATGAAGACAGAAAAAGCTAAATATAATCCTTAAGAAAGCTTTCCTTCACACATAAAGGGGAATCTTATGGCGAAGCCCTCAGAAGTCACAACTATGATCTTAAAAGGAGATAGGCACCGAAAGAAAATATTACCTATAAAACCATAATTACTAAAATTAAACATGGCTGACAACTCTAGAAGTCAATCTGGCATTTGGTTGGCAGCCACTAGGGTGACCGGCCCTCAGGAATAGCCCCAGATTTAATACTTATCTAATGATGTGAGCCTGAATAAATCACTTAACCTATACGTCAAATGCTGTTGAGGACAGATACTGTATCATTCAGGATAGATCCTGGTATCCACCTCACACATGGCACACAGAGGAAGTACCCAATAGATAAGAACTGAATGAGTAAGTCTGAAGAACTAGGCGAGGCATAATCTGTACTCTTAAAGGCCTCATGTAACTTTTAGCAAGAATTAGTATTAATTATGCCTCTATTCCTTCCAAAGATATTCATTTGTATTTTTGCCAGCACCTTACTCCCTGAGCTAAATTAGCTACAAATTTCCATGGACATCACTCTCATGAGGTATCTAGATTATCATTTTGAACTAGAAAATAATCATGTCTAGTCAATAGAGATTATTGTGTAAGTAGATAAAAAGTGTTATATATAAGTTGGACAAATGACATGATTTTGGTTGAAAATTCCCTTTAAGCAGAAGACATGAACAGACATTTCTCTGAAGAAGACATCCAGGTGGCCAACAGACACATGAAAAATGCTCAATATCACTCATCATCAGGGAAATGCAAATCAAAATTACAACGAGATGTCACCTCATACCTGTCAGAATGGCTAAAATCAAAATACAAGAAACAACAAGTGTTGGTGGGATGTGGAGAAAAACAAACCCTCTTACATGAGTGGTGTGAATACAAAGTGGTACACACTCTGAAAAACAAAACAACAAATCTGGAGATTCCAAAACATTAAATATAGAACTACCCTATAATCTGGTAATCGCACCACTAGGAATCCACCCCCCAAAATACAAAAAGACTAATTAAAGGGATACATGTACCCCTATACATATAGCAGCATTATCTACAATAGCCAAAGTATGGAATCAACCCAAGTGCTCATCAAGAGATGATCGGATGGGGGTGCTTGGGTGGCTCAGTTAGTTAAGTGTCCAACTCTTGATTTCATATCTCAGGTTGTGAGATCGAACCCATGCCAGGCTCTGCACTAGGTGTGGAACCTACCTAAGATTCTCTCTCTTCCCCTGCCCCCAGCCCTTCCCCCCTTGAACGTGCATGTGTTTGTGCTCTCTGTAAAAAAGAGAGAGAGAGAGAGAGGTGAATGGGTAAAGAAGATGTGGTATACACATACAGTGGAATATTATTCAGATATAAAAATGAATGAAATCTTGCCATTTGCAACAACACAGATGGAGCTAGAGAATACAATGTTAAGTGAAATAAGGGAGTCAGAGAATGACAAATACCATATGATGTCACTCATATGTGGAATTTAAGAAACAAAACAAATGAGCAAAGGAAAAAAGAGGGGGGCACCAAGAAATAGACTTTTAAGTATAGAGAAAAAACAGACGGTCCCCAGAGGGGAGGTGGGGAGGTGAGTTAAACTGGCAATGGGGATTAAGGAGGGCACTTGTGATGAACACCAGCTAATGTATGGAATTGTGGTCTCACTATCTTGTACACCTGAAACTAATATAATACTGTGTGTTAACTACATTGGAATTAAAATTTTTAAAAACTCCCTTTGAAACTAAAAATATTACAATGGCTCTTCATGGAAGGAATATCACATGCGGAATCAGGAGACCTAGATAAGTAACTTATACTTTTGAGCCTCAATATTGCGCTTGTAAAATGAACACATCTGAGGGGATTAAAAAAAAAATCTCTTCCCAGGCTATACAAGGGCTGATCATTGTAAACACACCAATTTATTTTTTAGAGATGTATCAAGGGATGTTTCCATTTAGTCTGCCCATGGGTCCTGGAGGAAGGGAGGAAAAAGACTATGTACCCATTATCTATTGTTACATAAAGGAGCCACCTAAATTTAATAGATTAAAATAACAATGTATTCCTACCTTTTATAAGTCTGTGGGTTAACTGGGCTGAAGTGGAAGCTTTAGATAAACACTCTTTATAGTGTTGCAGAGATCACTCGAGTGCTGCATTCAGCTGAGATGGGAATGTCTAAATTGGCTCTTATCCTTCAGGGTCTTTCCAAATGGCCTCTTATCATCCAGCGGTCTAGCCTGAGCTTCTTTACAACACATAGCCTAGATTCTAAAAGGAAGTATTCCTAGAGGACACGCTCCTGTGGGCAGCATTTATCAAGCCTCTGCTTGCATCACATTTATTAATATCCCAACGGCCAAAGAAAGTCACTTGGCCAAGCCCAGAATCTAGGTGGAGGATAGGGGCTACACGAGAGTATGAACGCCAGGAAGTATGGCTCATTGTAAGAAAAAGAAGTACAAAATAGAGACAGGAATTTGTAGATTAAAATATTTCTGCAGAACTTAACCACTTTCTCTCAAGAAACCTGTTTCCTTGTTCCCTAAATCCCATCAAGTCACTGGAGGTCATTGCTTTTGGCTGGGGCAGATCAACCTCTTAAAAATCATGAAACATTTTCTCCGCAGAAATCCACCCATGACATAATGGCAATTTCAGCATGACAGGACTTGTCTGGCATTCATCATATATGAAACATTTTTGCCACCATTAATCAGATTCATTCAGTAATCCAGTGAATAATGAGGGAGGCTGTATGGGCTGAAGGGCTAGAGGAATGAAAGGAATAGATTTTAATTTTGCCTTTGGAAGGGTACAACAACAAACATTTAGTGAGGCCTTGAAATATATTCAGACATGTACTGAGCAATGAGATTGTGACAATAGAGGAGAAGTATGATAAAAAAATTTTAAAAACTTAAAAAAACTTTAATAGACCAAAATATAACTAGAAGGAGAGTTAATCTATGCACTGGATTCTAAAAACAACAATAATGATTATTATGGGGATTACTGCTGCTATTCCTATTCTACTTTTTAAAAATCACTATGTTCTTACTTGCATTAGTTCACTGAATCCACACAACAATTCTATAAACAAGCACCCCCATTTTAGAGATGGCAAAACTTGGTTTAGGGAGGTCAAGAAGTTTTCCAAGGTCACTCAAGAAATTAGAGGCAAAGGCAGGGTTCGAATCTGTGTGCTAATTCATCTAGCCACCAAACATTTATTGAATTCTTCCTCTGTGCCAGACTCTGAATCTTTATTCTACATTTTCACCCATTACATGTTCAACAATAGCTTCTCAATCATATGCCCAAAGGAGTTGAAAAGAGAATGAATGAATAGATGTTGGGGGGGCGGCAGGGAGAAAGAAAAAAAATTCAGTGAGATGAGTTTCTCCTTAGTTTAAGAATTGATTCTCTGTTGGTTACTGGGTGGCTCAGTGGGTTAAACCTCCGCCCTCGGCTCAGGTCATAATCCAGGGTCCTGGCACTGAGCCCCGGCATCAGACTCTCTACCCAGCAGGGAGCCTGCTTCCCCCTATCTCTCTCTGCCTGCCTCTCTGCCTACTTGTGATCTCTGTCAAATAAATAAATAAAATCTTGGGGCGCCTGGGTGGCTCAGTGGGTTAAGCCGCTGCCTTCGGCACAGGTCGCGATCTCAGGGTCCTGGGATCGAGTCCCGCATCGGGCTCTCTGCTCGGCGGGGAGCCTGCTTCCTCCTTCCTCTCTCTCTCTGCTTGCCTCTCTGCCTACTTGTGATCTCTCTCTGTCAAATAAAAAAATAAATTAAATAAATAAATAAATAAATAAATTTTTAAAAAAAGAAAATAATTGAGTCTCTGGGATGTGAGGCACTATAATGCCTCACATCAACTGGGTGTTATGAAAGGTTGAACATGATTTACTCTCTTCCTTGGAAGCTCATTGCATCAGCCTTCTTGATATAGAGCTACTGTCCTAATATCCCTTCTAATCACAGGAGGAGCTCCTGCCATGACTTTGAGATGCTCTGCCTCACTGCCATCGTCTTTCATCATCACTTTCATTTTCGACTTAGATACCTCAGATGTGGCTGATGACCAAAGGTCAAGTCTTGGGAATAAAGAATGAGAGAAATGATGCAAACTTGAATCCCATATTCTTTTTTTTTTTTTTAAGATTTTATTTATTTGACAGAGGGAGAGATCAGAAGTAGGCAGAGAGGCAGGCAGAGAGAGAGGGGGGAAACAGGCTCCCTGCTGAGCAGAGAGCCCGATGTGGGCCTCGATCCCAGGACCCTGAGACCATGACCTAAGCTAAAGGCAGAGGCTTAACCCACTGAGCCACCCAGGCGCCTGAATCCTATATTCTTGCTTCAAGAGTTCAATTTTGGGCGCCTGGGTGGCTCAGTGGGTTAAGCCACTGCCTTCGGCTCAGGTCATGATCCCAGGGTCCTGGGATCAAGTCCCGCATAGGGCTCTCTGCTCAGCAGAGAGCCTGCTTCCCTCTCTCTCTCTCTCTCTCTCTGCCTGCCTCTCTGTCTACTTGTAATCTCTGTCTGTCAAATAAACAAATAAAATCTTAAAAAATAAAAAAAAAAAAAGAGTTCAATTTTGGCCATAAGAACCCTTTCCCGAGTGCTGAAACTGCATGTACTTCAAAAAGTACTGGAAAATCTCAGATATTCTCTAGTCTTTGTTATAGAACATGAAAGAAGACTGAAGTTGTTTTAGATGTATTCTGGGGGTTGGAGGGGGATTCCGGTTAATCTTGAGTAATACATTTACAGTAAAACACACCAGCTCTGAGGTACTTAAGCATTCTGATTAAATGAAATTTTCCTGTGTAAGCCATAGATCTTGCCCTTGGAGTCATGTCTGGATGAAAGGCAGGCCTTCTTTATAAGAAAAACTAAAGGAAAATACAAGGCTGGAAAAAGGCAAGTAGAAGAGATGATAAAATATAATAGGAATTCATCAGAGAAGACTGAGACTAGCTGGGTGGCCTGTCCCTAATAAACATCACTGGGAGCTGGAGAGCTGCCTAGGAGTGGGAAATGAGGACTGGGATGAGTAAATGAATGAAGAAATAGGGGAAGAGTATTAAGTTGCATCTTCTCCACATGGGATCTTGAGAAGGGATGCATTTCCAAGAAGGTAGAGTAAGTGCCTGCCTTGCTGGTTTCATTTGAAGAAAGCTAAGAAAATGCTCTGGCAGCTCCGTGACAGTAAATAAAATGTCCACTAATAGCCACTCCTTGAAATTCAGGAATATAAAGACTACTTAGTTTAGAATGAAAAAGAGTAACCACAGGGGAAGAAGGAACTAAGGTATTACCACCCATAAACTCCATAAACCAAATGGATTTCTAATATATGATTTTTATTAAATAGAGGGGCTTTCTCTGGGTGTTTGAGCAGTGGGTGATGGTCTTCTTTATATTTTTCTGACCTTTATAGATTAGGATAATAATTAATATTACTTTTGGAGTCAAGGATATAACCATAATAGCATAGCGATGGGATATATAAGTAAATAGTATTCAAGATAGGTAAGGTAAGCTTCAGCGTAGGTCAGGAGAGCTGAAGACAGGGTCTGAACTTAAAGAGGTGGCTGTCATAAGGACACTATGATGTCATTATCAAAGGACAGAGGAAAGGTAACAGAAAAGAGGAATTTTAAAAAACTTTATTTCATATTTTTTCCTAAAAATAAACTTCATAGAAAAACATTATCAGTATCATTTAAAAGACAGAAAGCCACAAACTTAGAAAATGAGATGCAAACATATTTTTAAGCCCTTTGGGTGATCAAGACAGACAAGGGTTGATTATTCCAAACCCCCAAAGACTGTATGCCTTCAGTTACTTACAGGACATCTCCTAATCCCTATTTCTGTCAGAATAGGAGGTTCCTTAATAGAAAGCACTGATTTTTAGAACAGTGATGTAGTAAAGTCTTTTTATAAATGTATGTTTTTCATTATAAATGTAAAACCACATATTTCGAAAGAGAAGAAAATTTGCTCATAATATAACTTTGCATTGTCCTTTTTCCATTTGCTGTATATCACATAACTGAATCATCTTGTGTTTCTCATAGCCTTCAAAACCACCATGTAAGTGGCCAAGTATCATATATCATAATTTACAAATCTTTCAAATAGGTTGAGTATAGGAAGGCAGCAACACATCCAGTTGGAATATCATTTAGACAGCTACACAAAAATGTGTTTCTTGGTTGAAGCATTCAGCTCTTTACTTTCTATTTAATACAAGGGTCGCTAATTTTTTCCATGGGCTCATTAAGTTATCAGTGCCTAAAGAAAAGGACCCTCTCTAGGGACAATCAACATATTTGCTTGTGAGTTGGAAAAGGACATAGCTAGCATATTTATCAAATGTGTAAGTGGCCCATGAGATGGAGGCATAACAACTATGGTAGATGACCAATTCTGAATCCAAAAAAAATCTGATAGGGTGAAAGAATAATAGGATGACTCAAACAGGACAGCATTTCACAGAGTGAGAGTTAAAATGACTAAGAGTGTTTCTACTAGAGAAAAGAAGCTTTAGAATAAACAAGATCATGGTATGAAATATCTGGGGCCAGACTGGGGGCTGAGGGTCTTTATTATGGAAAGGGAATTTCAAATAGAACTATCATAAAAGATAACCAGGACTCTAAGGCCCAAATTTTAAAAAATTACCTCACAACACATAGAATAAAAACAAATCTGTCAAACAAAAATAATCCACTGTCATTTGTTAATTCTTTCCATAAATATGTACTTTTCAATCTTTTATTTATTTATTTGAGAGTGAGAAAGCATGAGTCAGGGGGAGGGGTAGAGGCAGACAGAGAAGCAGACTCCTTACTCATTAGGGAGCCCAGTGCAGGGGTAGATCCCAGGACCCTGAGATCATGACCTGAGCCAAAGGCAGAGGCTTAACCCACTGAGCCACCCAGGCACCCCTCCATAAATATTTATTGAGCACACCTACTAGGTGTGAGTGTCTTGCTAGGCACTGAGGATATGGTGGTAAAAGAGGTGAGCATGATGCCCACCTCAGGGTGGCCCTAAGGGCGCCAAAGAGGGAAGATGAAACAAAACAAAACAATCAAATAAGCTAAAAAAAAAATTTTACAAACTCTGTGTTATAAACAATTAAAGGGCCTGAGATAAAGATTAGTAAGAGGGATGCACTGTAAACAGATGGCCAAGAAAAACCTTTCTATGTACTTGACACCTGAACAGAGACTAAAGCAGGAGCAGGAGCCAGTTACGTAAACAGTAATGGCAAGAGTGTTCCAGGCAACTGCTCTGGGGCATAACTGTGTGTGTTTGGAAAAAACAAAAGAAGGCAAATGGTGCTGGAACCTAGTGTGTAAGGAGGGAGATGGTGAATGAGAACCTTTGAGAAATAGGCAGCCAACGGGCTTTGTGGGCATGGTAAGAAGAGTAGGTTTTAACCAAAAGGCAATGAGAAGTCGCTGGAAAGCCTTAAACAGGGACGGCCTTGACTGAGTTTTGCTATTAGAAGAGTACTCTGATGGAGTGTGGAGCATGGGTTAGAGAGAGGCCGAACAAGAAGCAGCAGGCCCGTTAGGAGACTACTGCAGTGGTCTAGGGGAGAGAAGATGTGGGCTCAGCCCATTGTGGTAGAAATGCAGATGGAGAGAAGTGAGCAAAGCCAGGCTGCATCCTAGGAGGAAGTGTGCACGAGGTGCCTGGTGCATCCCTTCGTTGCTGGGATGACCACTCCTTGATCGGATTCTAATCTCGTAAACCCCCTTCCAACTCTGCACCTCTTCAAGAGACAGATTCTAGAAGAGAGACTGGCATGTGAACAAAGCACTTTGTGGATTCAAGACCTTCTTCCTATTGCTCTTCATGCGCAGGCCCCGTTTTTACAAAAATTTTAGCAATGAAAGACCTTGGTTGGGCCCAATTCCTCCAAAGAGTTAATTACTGGCCTGGCCCTAGGAGGATCAGAATAAAACATGAGCATGTGGAAGGCATCAAGCTTACAATGTGAACATGAGCAGCACTAATGGGAACACTCCCTTGCCAGGCACCGTCCTCATAATTCTACAAATTAGCCAGAGCCTCTGGAATCCCAGTTCTGCAGCTGCTACACAGATGTGGGCTGAGCACTAGGATGGGAGCAGAGAAAGGAGGTTGGAGCATAAAGATGATTTATCCGAATCAAACCAGGACTCTTGGCATTTAAGGGAATGACTGTCATTCCTGTCTGTACAGTGTACCTGGAAAGGGCTTTTCGAAATGCAGATCTGATCATGTACTCATTTCATCCCAACCTTAAAAGGCTGCTTAGCATTCCTTTTAGGATGAAGACCAAAATCCCTAGCATGGTCTTGAAGTAAGGGGAGCATATGTCCTGCTTTGCCCAAGATAGTTGGGACTTATGACTGTTGTTGTTATTATCAAAAACCCCTCATTTTACTCTCACCAGTGCTTCCATTTGGACAATAAATCCTGTGTTCCCCCCTACCTACAAGGCCCCATATGCTCTTTTCATCCTCATTTCTTGCCATGCTCTGAGATACAGCCACACTGGACTTCTTTCTGTTCCTTCATCCCTCCAGCATCTCTTCTGCTGTGGAGGTATACATAAGCTGCCCTGCTAGCTGGAAAACTCCTGCACTTCCCTCCCCTCTGCCAGATGAATTTTATTCCCACTCCAGACCTTTCCTGAGCAGGAGAGCTGTCCTTCAACCTCACTCTAAGCTCTATATAGATTCCTCTCCTCCTTAGCACCTAGCACATTAGTTTTCATTTTGTTTACATTTATTTGGGTGGTTCTTTGATTAATGATCAACTATCTCCCATTTGAATGAGGGTAGTGACCACATCTTCTTTACCATTGAAAGTCAAATGCCAACCAGGTTTTAACTGAATGAATGGATGGATTTATTTATTAATAAATGAGTTAGCAAACAAACTCCTGGTTCTTTACTGACTACTCCTGCCAAAACCAATAAACAAAAACAACAAATTTAAAAAACAGTGTATTAATAAACTAGGAAAATGTTGAGAAATGACTTGACATCTTTGGTATAGATTTATTGTTCTGCGTGTATATATTCCAAGTAAGTACTGCCTTCCATACTAGTAACCTCTTACAAGCTGGACCATTATCCCAAAGACATAGCAATAATTCAGTGAATTTCTAAAACCCCTCTTTGGAACTTGCCTGAAAAGTCTCAGTATGTTCTAGTGGAGCTCTTCAATAACGGCAAAACTACAACCTTCAGAGGGAAGTTCTGATTGTCGGAAAAGCCAACTGGCATTTTGTATCAAGTCTGATGAACGAGCCTGGAGACCAAGTCAAACAGGGGTGATAAGGTCAAAAATGAAGTGAAACTTGACAGAGACCAAATCTCTAAAGTGTCTCCAAAACTGGCTCAGAAAGTAATTGCAAACATTTTGGTAGCAAATGTGGAAGAAGGAAAAAAGCATCCAATGGGACCTTTTTGAAAGATAAGCCCTGTTTTTTCATTTGAAAATGTGTAGAAAATCAACCTCCACAAATTCCTCAGAATGACAATCCCTCCTCCAAACTGTGTGGTGCTTTTGAGCTTACAAAGTGCTTTCCCCAAGTTATCCTTTCAATAAGTGACCACTCTAAGAGATTTTGCTATGTTCATTTTGAAGAGCAAGGCAAATAGGTTTGAGGAGGTAAGGAGTGGAAAATGAGCTCTCCTGGGGTCATGAGTCATGAAGGCTTTAAAGAAATTTAACACCTCCCAGGACTAAGCACGACTGGAAAAACAAATACCAGTTCCCCAAGACAGCATCACAATACATTCCAGCCAAGTGTGGACACCCCTCAGAGCCCACCTGTTTATGCTCCTTCACCCCAGATCTGCTAGGTCCTGCCCCAGGACTGACAAACAAAACTCAGCTCTGAAATTCCATTAGCACCACCAGAATGTTTGCCTAGTAGCTTCTGGATGGAACAGGAGGAGAAAAAGCATTTTCTGAGCCCCACCTTAAATATGCAGGAGCCAAGAGCAAAGAAGAGTTACAGAGCCTAGAGCTTTGGATCTGCTTTATGTGACCTACTTTATGGCCCTTGAAATGCATTGGGAAAAATTGAGAATTAATATTTTGGGGAGTTCTAGAAAGCTTATGTCTTGATAGCTCTCCATCTTCCCACTCTTAACCATCTGGTGTTAAATCTAGTTTTAGTTTCAGAATTTCAATGAAATAAATTGGTATAAAAATGTTTTTCCTCCTTGCTACCACTAATACATTAGCCTTCTATTTCCAATCCAGAGTGCAAGGAATTTCAACCACTTGGAACACGATCTCCTCTATCCTAAGTATGAGTCAGGAGACATTAAGGCCAAAGAAGTCACCTAAGATTCACAGAAATGCACTGTTCATTGTGTTGTGGGTGGCAAGAGAAGGTCAAGGAAGTAAAAAACAAATGATCTGGACCCAGGTTGAGGCAATATAACAAGAAAGACAACCATGACTGGACAAGTCAAAGTTTAGACCAAGCTGACAAAGGATAATCTTGGAACAAGCACCAATCTGGGAATTGCTCAAAACATTCCAGGTGACCAAAATGCCTCCAAATATCCAGTGTCTGGGCTATTGACTGAGGGGAAGTTTTTTTCCTGGCCTCGTGCCTTGGCAACAAATAGAATCTAAGGTGTTTAACTCTCCAGATTGTTAGATTCATTTTTAACCAGTCCTTAAGAAAGGTCTGCTCCCCCCTGGGGTAAGTAAAAGTAGATACTATCAATTTAGTGAAAGTAGATGCTATCAATTTTTCTGGGTAGCAGGTATTAACTTGATATGGTCCCCGAAAATCCAGAACTTGCCATCCTCCTTATAACAGATGCATTCTCTGTGGATGACCTCCAACTCAACTCCATTTTTCCCAAAGAAAACAAGTGGAATGACGTCCCTTTCTGAGCCAACTGAAACCAACCAACATGTCCTCCAGCTGGTCTCTAACAATGTACAACATGTCCTGAAACCACAAACCAAATCATCCAGCATTCCCTGACAAACAAGAAAAGACCTGATATTTATCAGGACGGCCAGACATTTGCCTCTATGACTAAACATGTCCAGAGTCCCAGGGAAAGCTACCACCTCCCATTCCAGGCATCCAAGCCCTCACATATATACACCTGCCGCACCTCTAACCCCATCTATTTTCCAAAGAGAGGAGCACCTTCCATGACCATGTTGGTGACAGATTTTCAAAGGGTTGTTTTAAGATGATGAATGCAATAGCAGTGCTTCTCGTACTTGAACATAGGGTCTTGTTAACATGCAGTAAGTCTGGCACAGGGCCTGAGAGTCTACAGTCTAAAAAGCTCCCAAGTGACGCTGAGGCTGCTGGCCAATGGGCCACATTTTGAGTACAAAAAGCCTATAGCATGTATTTTAAAGGCTTAAGGATATCTTAGATATTTTTAATGCTGACATGAAGGAAAGCTTTCCAATTAAATATGTACCCCAAAAGCAACATGGTGTAAAGAAAAGTAGAAAAAGGGGGGAATAGAGGAGAAAATATAAGGGGATAGACTGAGAGGAAAGTAGAAGGGGAAAAAAAGAAGGGGAAAAGGGAAGAAGAAAAAGAAAAGAAGAGAGAGATAAGAAGGGAAGAAGAAAAATGCATTAAGTTAAGTTAGGCTAGAGAAGAAGAAAATAAGTATGGGTTTAATTGCTTTCTTTGGCATAAGTGGGAAGAAGCAGCTCCACCCCCACTGCCTGTAGCACCAGAAGGTTGTTTCCATTCCAAAGGTGTTCCACTGCAATAATATCCCTAATTCCTTTATTTTCACAACTGTTGGACAATCACTCTCAGACTTATAACAGAGTCTCCTAGTCCAATCCAGTGACTTTCAAACTTCTTATCATAGCTCACCTGAAAATACACACACACACACACACATACACACACTGAGCAGGAAGATTCAGTTCCTGGTGAGAACCATTTCCTGACTTGGAGGAGGCTACCTTCTCACTTTGTCTTCACATAGACAGGGAGACAGAATGAGCTCTGGTCTCTTGCCTTCTTCTAAGGACACTAAACTCATCATGGGGGTTCGTCTTCATTACTTCATCTAAATCTAATTACTATCCAAAGACCCCACTCCTAATGCCATCATATGGGGATTAGGGCTTCAACATAATGAATGGGGAGTGGACAATAGTCAGTCCATAACACTATTTAAAAAATCATCCGAAACTTAATGCCTCAAAATACTTCTTATTAACTCTCTTGGTTGTATGAGTTGACAGGGATCAGGATCAGGTAGGTTGTTCTTATTTGGGATCTCTCATGCAGTTGTAACCATGTGTTAGCTGGATGTCCAAGATGGTGCATTTGCATGCTGACAGCTGATGACAACCATCAGCTGGGAGCACAGCTGGAGCTGTCAACCAAAGTGAATACATGTAGCTTCTCCATGTGATCTGAGCTTCTCATAACATGCATGGCAGCTGGATTCCAAGACAGACTGACCCAAGAACACACATTCCAAAAAGACCCAGTTTACAGTTAAGTGATTTCTACATTACCTGTACATTGGTAATTAGGTACTGAATCTTGATGAAATTCAGCTTCTATCTTTTTGGCAAGAGTTTTTTCCAGGTGACAGTTCCATTAGGAGGGATATAATACCTGCTTGTCTTTTCATGATAATAGTCACTGATGCCTAGAAAAAATAATTTATCAAGAGTTCAAACTTGCATTTTTCAAAGACCATTCTGGCTATAGTGCAAGTTATCTTTAAAAGGAATAAATGAAACAGCTATGTGCTGCTTCATGAGTCTAACAATCAAAACCAAGTCAGAACGACAGGAAGATTTTGGGGTACTTCATCATGGCTTGCTTACCTTAATAGTCTATAAAAATAAGTTAGTTCAGTCATAGTAATTTTAGGGTGGAGTCTTTTGAGTTAAAGACATGGTTAAATTATCATGTCAACTATGAAGAAAGACAGTTTGGCTTCTTTTTTGCTAATTTTAATACCTTTTATTTCTTTTTGTTATCTGATTGCTCTTGCTAGGACTTCTAGTACTATGTCGAACAAGAGTGGCGAGAATGGGCATCCTTGTCATGTTCCTGATCTGAAGGGAAAGGCTCTCATCTTTTCCCATTAAGAATGACATTTGTGGGGCGCCTGGGTGGCTCAGTGGGTTAAGCCGCTGCCTTCAGCTCAGGTCGTGATCTCAGGGTCCTGGGATCGAGTCCCGCGTCAGGCTCTCTGCTCAGCAGGGAGCCTGCTTCCTTCTCTCTCTCTCTCTGCCTGCCTCTCAGTGTACTTGTGATTTCTCTGTCAAATAAATAAATAAAATTAAAAAAAAAAAAGAATGACATTTGCTGTGGGTTTTTCATAGATGGTTTTCATGAAATTGAGGAATGTTCCCTCTATCCTTATACTCTGAAGAGTTTTAATCAGGAAAGGATACTGTATTTTATCAAATGCTTTTTCTGTATCAATTGAGAGGGTCATATGGCTCTTGTCTCTTCTCTGATTGATGTGTTCTATCAGACTGATTGATTTGCAAGTGTTGAACCACCCTTACATCCCAGGAGTAAATCCCACCTAGTCATGATAGATAACCCTTTTAATGTACTGTTGGATCTTCTTAGCTAGGATCTTATTGAGAATTTTGGCATCATTTTATGGATGACTTTATGATAATTAGCCTCCATGACATGATTTAAGGGAGGCATTATTAGACCCATATTAGAGGTGGAGAAATGATAGACCTGGGAAGTTATTTTCCAATCCAAGGCCACCCAAAGTGTCACGGATGAAAATGAGGTCAAGAACCAAAACCTATGGTTCATCAGCCCTCAGTCTAAGCCAGGGGACATTTTCTCTGAAGAATGTTTATGCTCTGATTTGGAAGTCTACATTAAAAGTGAAGGATAGAAGAGCACAAAAGAGCTAGTCTAAATATTGGTCTATAATTCTCCTTTTTGATGAGGTGTCTGCCTGGTTTGGGGACCAAGGTAATGCTGGCCTCATATAGAATGAGTCTGGAAGTTTTCCTTCTGTTTCTATTTTTTTGAAACAGCTTCAGGAAAAGAGGTATTATTTCTTCTTTGAATGTTTGGTAGAATTCTCCTGGGAATCCATCAGGACCTGGACTCTTGTTTTGTGGGAGGTTTTTTTTTTTTTTTTAAGATTTTATTTATTTATTCGTCAGAGAGAGAGCAAGCGAGAGCAAGCACAGGCAGACAGAGTGGCAGGCAGAGTCAGAGGGAGAAGCAGGCTCCCTGCGGAACAAGGAGCCCGATGTGGGACTCGATCCCAGGACGCTGGGATCATGACCTGAGCTGAAGGCAGCTGCTTAACCAACTGAGCCACCCAGGCATCCCTTGTGGGAGGTTTTTGATCACTGCTTCACTTTCATTACTGGTTATTGGTCTATTCAGATTGTCAGTTTCTTTCTGCTTCAGTCTTGGTAGTTTACAGATTTCCAGGAAGGCATCCACTTCCCCAGGATGATTAATTTATTGGTGTATAGTTATTGATAATAATTTCTAATAATTATTTCTATTTCCTTGTTGTTAGTTGTGATCTCTTCCCTTTATTAATTCGTAACTTTATTAATTTGGGTTCTTTCTCTTTTCTTTTGGATAAGCCTGGCCAGTAGCTTGTTGGTCTTATTAATTCTTTCAAAGAAATAGCTTCTAGTTTCGTTGATCTGCTCTACTGTATGGCTTCTAATTCATTGATCTCTCCTCTCATCTTAATTATTTCTCTCCTGCTTGGCTTAGGCTTTATTTGTTGTTCTTCCTCCAGTTCTTTAAGGTGTAAAGCTTATGGTTTCACTTATATGTGGAGCATGAAGGACATTAGGAGAAGGAAGGGAAAAATGAAAGGGGGGAAATCAGAGGAGGAGACGAGCCATGAGAGACTATATGGACTACAGGAAACAGACTGAGGGTTTCAGAGGGGGGATGGTTTAGCTCAATGATAGGTATTAAGGAGGGCAAGTATTGCATGGGGTACTGGGTGTTATATGAAAACAATGAATTGTGGAACACTGCATCAAAAACTAATGATGTACTGCATGGTGACTAACATACATAATAAAATAAACAAACTCAATGGGAAGAAATAAAAGGAAAAATTGGGCATACACTTTCACTGATATTATTCAATTACTAGAAAAAGATTTCCATTTAAAATTTTTGAAATAAAACATAAAGCATCTACCCTTGAAGATTAACCAAAAAAATGAATACACCCCACAACTAGGATGGATATGTGTACTATTAAATATTTGGTTTCTTTAAATGCTTGTTTCTTCTCTCCTTTCTCTTTTTTTAAGATTTTATTTATTTATTTGAGAGAGATAGTGTGTGTGTGTGTCTGTGTGTGTGTGTGTGTGTGAGAGAGAGAGAGAGAGAGAACGTGAGAAGGCGGAAGGTCAGAGGGAGAAGCAGACTCCCTGTCAAGCAGGGAGCCCAACGCAGTCCAGGATCATGACCTGAGCCAAAGGCAGTCGCTTAACCAACTGAGCTACCCCGGCACCCTCTTCTTTCTCTTCTTTTATCTCTCTTTCTTTTCCTTCCTCTACTATTAACCTCCTACCCTCCTTCCCCCCCACCACTCTCTTACTTTTTGTTTTTTCAGATAAGAAAATATCTTGAGATTTTTAAAAACTAAAGGCAGCAAATAAAAATGTAACGAGACTACAAATACTGTGATAAAAGCTGCTTTTATCAAGACATGTTCTTTTGTTTTGTTTTGTTTTTAAAGATTTATTTATTTATTTATTTGACAGAGATCACAAGTAGGCAGAGAGGCAGGCAGAGAGAGAGAGGAGGAAGCAGGCTCCCTGCTGAGCAGAGAGCCCGATGCGGGACTCGATCCCAGGACCCTGAGATCATGACCTGAGCCGAAGGCAGCGGCTTAACCCACTGAGCCACCCAGGCGCCCCTATCAAGACATGTTCTTAATTGAGGAGTACCTACCCCACTGTAGGAGCCATGGTCAGAATTCTTACCAGAAGGTGAGAGTGCATTTCAGCAATAAACCAAATCCTACCTGCATGACCTGAGAGGGCACAGAGCAGCAGAGAGGATAGAACGTGAGCAGTGGCATCTGAAACCTCAGCTGGATTCCCAGCTCCACCACACACTGTGTCATCACTGCTACTGGTCCAAGCAGGTGGTACTTCTCGTGCTTTCGCAGGCCTTCCACCCACATGTGGATGGTGTTCGAATGCAGAATCTGATTCAGTTAGTGTTGGCATGGGGCCTGAGATTCTGCATTTCTGACAAGCTCCCAGGTGACATGCTAGACTGTGGACCACACATGGAGAAGTAGGCCCTATAATCTACAGGAGCCACGGTCTCTCCACTGAAAGTCAATCCTATGTAAGTTTTTCCTATGTTAAACAGTATTCTCCCCACTGGATCATGAGCATATCAGGTGACATAATCACTGCCTTAATGATCCCTATTAGTTGAAACTATTTCCCAAGTAACTTTATAATAAATGGTATCACTTACTCCTTGACCACAGGGTATTTATGGTAACCTACTTCAAGTAACGCTGCATGTGAAAAAAAGAGATCCGGCACTGCCCTGTGCAAAGAGCAGACAGCAAGACAGTTTGGAAGCCCACCAAGAAGCAATACTCTTGTCTCTGTCCAAGAGAAGCCAAGATTTTACCACAGGGCTGAAATCTGGGTGGCCCTTTGGGTTTCCAGTGTAGATCAGAAGCACACACCGAAAAATGACTTTATGATAATTAGCCTCCACGAACTGCTTTAAAGGGAGGCATTATTAGACCCATATTAGAGGTAGAGAAACTATAGACATGGGAAGTTATTTTCCCACCCAAGGCCACCCAAAGTGTCAGGGATGAAAATGAGGTCAAGAACCAAAACCTATGGTTCATCAGTCCTCAGTCTAAGCCAGGAGACATTTCCTATGAAGAATGTTTATGCTCTGGTTTAGAGGTCTACATTAAAAGTGAAGGATAGGGGCGCCTGGGTGGCTCAGTGGGTTAAAGCCTCTGCCTTCTGCTCGGGTCATGATCCCAGGGTCCTGGGATCGAGCCCCGCATCGGGCTCTCTGCTCAGCAGGGAGCCTGCTTCCTCCTCTCTCTCTCTGCCTGCCTCTCTGCCTACTTGTGATCTCTGTCTGTCAAATAAACAAATAAAATCTTTTAAAAAAAAAAGTGAAGGATAGAAGAACACAGAAGAGCTGTAGATTTATTTGTTTCTATTTGTGATGATTTTGACTTTATTTATTGTCAAAAGCATTTTTCACTATCCTCATTTCTTGTTTGTCTTTCATTATTGTGCCTGTGCCCATGTGACTTAGACATGTTATTTAACCTCTCTGTGCCCCTCTTTCCTCACCAGTGAAAAACTGGGATCCTCACAGAGGATGAGATGACATAGCGCATGCATGGAATGTTAGCAGTCTGGCATGTGGTAGGCATTACCTAAGTGTTAGATATTCCTACACAGATAGCCCAATACATCTTCTCAATCATAATGCAGTTCTGCCCCTGGCAGGAGCCAATAGCTGCTCTGCTTTGTCCTCCTGGATGCCAGAATGGTGCTGAATTTAGAGTAGGCTTAAAAAATGATTTCCTGTCTAAATCCCAAAGACCAACAACAGCTTCTCTATGTGACTCAATTCCCTTACTAAGCTTCATACTGTATAGACACACCCCTCTGAATTTCCCAGAATATTTACCATTATTTACATGAGATATCCAGTTTCCAAGAACATTTCATCAGTTAACATGATTTTCTCAATGTTTTATAATCTTCAAAGTGATTTCACAAACACCCTCCCATTTAAACCTTTTAACAGATACTACGAAAAAGGCAAAATCTTAATGTGTCCATTTTACAGATGGGGAAACTGAATCCTTCTGAAGTAAAGTAATTTCCTTAAGATCATACTGATTATTGGTAATAATAATAATAGTTACTACTATTGAGAACTTTGAAGACTTAATAGTAGATTAAACAAATGAAATTGCTGATATTCTACCATGTTTAACGTACACAAAGAAGGTAACCTCATACTACTTAACCTAAATGAGAAGTGTATCATGTCATTTAATTCTCATATCAATCCTATAAGGTAAGGGAAAACCTCTATTTTAACAACAAAGGGAATGAAGCCCTGGAAGTAAATATGCTTACCTAAGAACAAGCAGTGGAGCTAAGAGTCAAACCCAGACCAGGATGAGTCCAAAACGCATACTAGTAGCTCTCCCACTCCACCTCTCTAGTATACAGCAAGGAAATGGTGGAGCTTGCACTGCTAGCTGGATCTCTATTAATCAAACATTTTTTTGTATTAAAAAATAGCATGTTTATACTAAATATCCATCACCACAGAAAGGAAAAGAGATGAGAAAGCTGAGCCTCAGAAAGCTTTCATGGCTTGGTCAGTCACACAGCTACTAAATGTTGGAGTTGGGACTCAAATAAGTTATGCACCTTCAAAGTCTGGGCTCTTCACCATCAAATCAGAGGTTCCCCAATCACCTGGGGACATTTTAAAATTTCTAATGTCGGGGTGCCTGGGTGGCTCAGTGGATTAAGCCGCTGCCTCACGATCCCAGTGTCCTGGGATTGAGCCCCGCATCGGGCTCTCTGCTCAGCAGGGAGCCTGCTTCCTCCTCTCTCTCTCTGCCTGCCTTTCTGCCTACTTGTGATCTCTTTTTTTGTCAAATAAAATAAATAAAATCTTTAAAAAAAAATTTCTAATGTCCAGGTGACTGCAGACAAATGAAAGCACAGCCCCTTGAGGTAGAACACAAGTTGTGGGTAGTTTTTGAAACTCCTAAGGTAATCCCAATGTGCAGACAAGCTTGGGAACTACTGCACGACACTCCATCCCTTCCAACCTGTCTCGTACCTCTTCTACCACATGCACCTACTGACTGATAAAATCTGACCCTGAGTTCTCTGCCATCAGTGCAACCACACAGTAGTGATCTTTACTGTGCTTTGTAGAGAGTAAATGCCTATTTCCCAGACACATTCTGGAGAGAGCTCCAAGCAGAAACCAAAACAAGTCACAGCAAAGGGCCAATGACAGTACTTTACCATTGACAACAATCAGCTGTCACCAAGGCTGAAATGGAAACCACTTCATCTAGGGAGGCCCTTCACTCTCCTGAGTGCTTAGCTTTGGCTTCAGTAGACAGCCTGAACCAGGATGGCTGAACTTAGCTGGTGTCTGGCTGGGGAGAGAGAGGGAGGTGCTGGTCAGCTTTGCTGAGTGGGACAGCCCTCTGCCTTCCCTATTACTCACATTCGCCATATGCAGGGTCAGTGCATGCTACCGAAGGTAAGCTGGGAAGCACGCATTCCCACCCACTGTGTCCAGCCACCACCAGTTCAGAATACTTCATCTTTATGAACTTCGCTTATTCTTAAAAATATGCTTGATTCCTGTAAGCCAAGTCCGTGGAAAAATAACGGAAACCAAATGCCAGGGAAATGGCGCCAAGGCAAACACATGTGAGCTCTGAAATAACAAGAGATACTGTGGTCACATCTGACCTTCTGAACTGTGCTATGGTTCCCTGCTGCTGAAGGGGTGCATGGTAATACTTTATTTGTAATGCAGAAGAGCTTGGTTTTTAAAGAGATGGCCTTTTGAAATTGTTAGGGCCTCAGCTAAGGGGCCAGAAATAATATTTTGAGGAATGACTTTTTTTCCCATAAGCTCAGAATATTCTGATTTCTATCTGTCAATGATGAATATGCAAGACCTCCAGAATTTCTACAAGTGTTGTCTTTTGGTTATACCAATATTTGGGCACAGTCTAACATAGACTGGGTTCACTTGTTTATTTTAGCAGCCTGCAAAAGATAAATGTGGAAGGACCTAGATGGAAAAGAAAAATGGGGGGTGCCTGGGTGGCACAGTCGGTTGAGAATCTGACTCTTGGTTTCGGCTCAGGTCATGATCTCAAGGTCATGAGATCAAGCCCTACATCCAGCTCTGCACCCAGCACTGAGTCTCCTTGGGATTCTCTCTCTATCTCCCTCTGTCCCTCCCACTACACGCTCTCTCTCTCTCTCAAATAAATAAATAAATCTTAAAGAAAAAAAAAAGTAAAGTAAAATGACCCATGTCAAAAGTGAATTCAGAGAAGTCTGCTGGTTTCCACACTAACCAGTTTGGTTCCCAGCAGTGGGCAGTCTCAGACCTGCTGGGGTGCGTGCTGCCAGCAGTTACATTCCTATGAGATGCCAGTAACTACATTCTTGGGCACACAAAACAAGTCACCAGGAAGAATCTGTTCTATGTTAGCATTACCAAGAAAAGACCACAAGCTACAGAGTTTATGCAAATGAAGATTGGTTCCCATGGAAAATATTCCAGTATTAAAATAATAGCCAAGTCTGTCTAAGAGTAAAACACTTATTTTCATACTGTTTTTCAGATAATATTCTTTTCCTTTAGTTACATTATTTGCTGCCTATCTAGAAAATGTGTGTCTTAAAGAGAAAAAATACACAGTAAGACTAGCTTTATTGCAATTAGTGTGGGGGAATATACTCTATAAAAGTAATAATAATAGTAAATACTTTGTAGTACTTACTATATGTTCAGGCACACAGTAAAAATCTTAACCTGCTTTTCATGTATTAATAGATTTAATCCTCACAAACAGTGATTGCTCTTGTGTCCTGAAGCTTTATTTTTAGTTTAATGGATCACATTTATCAATCTTTTCATCTGTCCTTCTTCTTGTTTAGAAACCAAAAAATCAAAACATTAAGAATAGAAAAAAATGCCCTAATCATAGAAATATTTCTCCTGTATTTTTTCTTTTTTTTTTTTTTTAAGATTTTATTTATTTATTTGATAGACCGAGATCACAAGTAGACAGAGAAGCAGGCAGAGAGAGAGGAGGAAGCAGGCTCCCTGCTGAGCAGAGAGCCCGATGCAGGGCTCGAGCCCAGGACCCTGGGATCATGACCTGAGCTGAAGGCAGAGGCTTTAACCCACTGTGCCACCCAAGCGCCCCTCTCCTGTATTTTCTTTTATAAGGTTTAACTATTCAGTTTTGATATTTGAATTTATAATTTATCTGGAATTTATTTTGGATTAAAACATGAGGTAAGAACAGAATATATATTTTTTCCAAACAGAAAACCAGTCTTTCTAGTATCACTTATCCCCAATACTACCATCTTTCCACATTGATGTCACATTCCTCATATGCTGACTTTACATATCTTTGTGAGTTGGGCTATGGGCTCTGTTGTCTATTCCTGCCACAACACCACACAACATTAATCACTTACAGTTTTACAATAAGTTTTTATCTGGTAGAATAATCCCAACAACCCTCCCCACCATCTTGTCTCTCTCTTTTTTTTAATTTATTTTTTTTATTATGTTCAATTAGCCACTGTATAGTACATCATTAGTTTTTGATGTAGTGTTCAATGATTCATTAATTACGTATAACACCCAGTGCTCATCATAGCATGTGCCATATACCAATACCCATCACCCACTCCCCCCACTCCCCTCCCCTCTGAAACCCTCAGATTTTTTCCTGGGGTCCACAGTGTCTCATGGTTCATCTCCCTCTCTGATTTCTCCCCCTTCAGATTTACCTTTCTTCCCCTATGGTCCTCCGTGCTATTGCTTATGTTCTATATAGAGTGAAACCATATGACGTCTCTCTGCTTGACTTTCTGCACTTAGCATAATCTCCTCCAGCTCCATCCACATCGATGCAAATGGTGGGTATTTATCATTTCTGATGGCTGAATAATATGCCATTGTATATATGTACCACATCTTCTTTATCCATTCAACTGTTGAAGGGCATTTCCTCTTTTTGATAGTGACCTCTGACCTTTCATATCAAGCTTACAATTACCTGATTAAGTTCTAGGAAAAACTCTACTGAGATTTTTGTTGCAATTTCTAAGTTAACTTGGGAGAATTGATATCTGCTTGATACTGAGTCATCACCTCAATGAAGATGGTACCATTTCTCTATTTCTATAGCCTTTCTCCTCATCCTCCGCCATTGACAAAAGGAGTCTTTGTCTTATTTCTGAAAAATATTTTAACAATTCCTCCTTAAAAATATTTAGTTGGGTTTTTAGTAGACACCCTTCATTAATTAAGCAAGGTTTCTCTATTCCTATTTTGCTTGGAGTTGGCTACAAGAGTTTTAATTATAAATAGGTATTAAATTTTATCAAGTGCTATTGAGACAATTACATGGTTTTTCTCCCTAAATCTTTTTCATGTCAAACCATGTTTGCATTCCTCTGATAAATCCAATTTTTTTCTTTAATTCCCTTTATTTATTTTACTCATACCCTCATCCATCTCCCCTCTGGCAGTCACCTGTTTGTTCTCTGTATTTAAGAGCGCCCCTTCTTTCTTTGTTTATTCATTTGTTTTGTTTCTTAAATTCCACATATGAGTGAAACACATGGTATTTATCTTTCTCTCACTTATTTTCTTAGCATTACATCTTATAGGTCCATCCATGTTGCTGTAAATGTCAAGATCTCATTCTTTTTATGGCTGAGTAATATTCCATTATATATATATATATATATATATATATATATATATATTCCATTAAAATATTCCATTATATATATATATATAAATATATATATATATATAAAATGAAGGTTTATACATTTATCTATGGACACGGGTTGCTTCCATATCTTGGCAATTGTAAATAATGCAATTATGCATTATTTGCGATTACATTTGCAATTGTAAATAATGCAATTATGTAAATTATTATTTACAATAATAATTGTAAATAATGCTGCAATAAACATAGGAGTGCATGTATCTTTTTGATCTTTTTGAATTCATGTTTTTGTTTTCTTTGGGTAAATACTCAGGGGCAAAATTACTGAATCACATGGTAATTCTATCTTAATTTTTTGAGGAACCTCCATACTATTTTCCACAGTGGCTGCATCAGTTTCCATTTCCACTAACAGTGCATGAGAATTCCTTTGTCTCCACATCCTCACCAACATTTGTTGTTGTCTTTTTAATTTTGGCCATTCTGACAGGTGTGAGGTGATATCTCATTGTGGTTTTGATTTGCATTTCCCTGGGTGATTAGGGATATTGAGCATATAGTATTTTGCTTATTTATACACATATATTTATAAATGTGGTCAGTTCATAATCTTTCCTTCTGGTGGTCTCCTTGTATCAGTTGGAAAATGTTCCCTATTTTCTGCTCTTTGATAAAATTGGCATTAGTATATGTTTATTTGTTCCTTGAATGTTTAGCCAAACTAAACATGTTTAGTTTAGCCAATCTGGTCCTATGGAAGGACCAAGGGGTAAACTATTAACAACTGATTCCACTTCTTTAATGATAAAGACTGTACTCCTATTTCTATATCTTCTTGGGATAGTTTTCGTAAGTCACATTTTTCTAGGACATTCATCATTTCTGTCTTTTTAAATCTATTGGCATAATACTATCTTCTTATTTTTCTTTATTACAATCTGTAGTTATGAATCCCTTCTCATTTCTACACTACAGGGTTTTATGAACAATAAATGAGAAGCCTGTTAAGCCCTAGTCACACTACCTGGAACAAAGAAAGTAGCTGTAATCAATAACCCCAAGCAGTAAGACTTATTGTTAGTACTGTTTATAGAGAACAGAACTAGTACCATACAATGAGGAGATAAATGATACACAGTTGTACTAAGGGGCCCCACATTTCTTATGGAGGGAGGGATACTAATATATCCTATCTAGTGCCAATTAAAAAGAATTGTGCTCCTGAGTATATGTGTGTATGTGTGTGTGTTTTGTATTGTTCAGGAGAGGAACAGTTTCAGTAACTCTGGCACAAGAAGCATAGCATGTTCTAATGAGAGTTGGGTAACTAAGGCACCTTGCTGCTATTTCTGAGAAAGCAAGATATTGTACTAAGGGAGCCAAAACAATTTTTCATCTGTGATCTTATCATGAATTCTATCCCTCCCCACTAAAAAACTACCACCTAGGGGCCATTGGAAGACATGTGTTTGACTGGATTTAGGAATTATTGTGCTGAGACAGGAAAATAAACAAGAGTTTTCTTACACATTACCAAGTGTTGTTAAGGGACCAAAACACATTAAGAGACAAGGTCATATTGGATAAAACCAGCTGCTGAGAGAATCACACACTGGACAGGTAGGTTTTGGTGAGGAGAAAAGGAAGAGAAGAGGTAGTGAAGGGCCCAAAACCATAGGTTGATCCTGCCTGGGGGGGAGCCTTACATATCAGGTTAACTGTGGAACATCAAATAGGAAAGGTAGAATGGTCCTGAAAGGAGCATAGGAGAGGAAGACTGGAGTCAAAATTTGCCAGTTTTAAATTTTGTTTTAGGTGATAACTAAAGAAAAGATAACTATTTTGGAAATTGGAATCATTTCTAAGATTCCTATCCAATGATGTGGTTGTGTGAAAATTCATGAGTAATCATAAATTCTTATCCTGAATTTCATCGAAAGCTTAAGTCAGGTTGAAAGTGAGAAAGAAATGCAGAAAATCTCAAGCTCCTGGAATGAAGCAACATAAAGGACTTGTGGGCAGTGACTGTCCTGCCTTCTCCTGACTCACGCTCTGGCTGGCAGTGCCACTCTTAGCCTCACCCCAGGTTTATTCCTTGAGCCAGACGTTGAAGACTACCCTGCTGCACGAGGAAACTCCAAAGGTACTGGTAACCCCCAAGGGCTGGGCATGAACAAATCAGTTATTAAACAATATGTGTTATATCCATATTCTATTCAAGACAAAGGAATTGCTTCCAGTGAGTAAAACCAGGCCAGTACACAAAAGCCACAGAGAGACAACTGTTGACTGAAATTAGGAAAAACTTCCTAACAGAGGTATTCCAGGATAGAATGTAACATACTAAAATCCCCATCATTCAGTGTGTTTCAAGCAGAGGCTGGCTTGTAGAAATTCAAGGAGGAGATTGGACCTGAAAGTTTACAATTCACTTCCATTTTCCAGTCCTATAAAATAGAAGAAATGACCAACAGTTACAATGAATTGACAGTTTACCCAAGAAAACAGAAATTGTGGAAATAATAACAGATCCAAAGCAACATAATAAACCAAATTAAAGGTCCAAAAACTTAGTAGAGAAGTACCAAAAATAGCTGTCCTGAAAAAATTCAAGAGACACCGCAAATTTCTTCATACCAAGGAAGATTCATCCCTTTGCATAAGCAATAATTAGACAGGATTCCTAGTAGTGAAGATAAAGGTAAAGTATGCAGATGATTCAGAGCCGGAAGAATTGCTACATAAGTTCTCAGGTAGTCCCCACCAGATTCCTACTTACATGCAGTAGAGAACATGATACTTGCCAATAAATATTAATAATGACCTTAAATAAACAATTGCTTTGCCATCTTATAAGAAAAAGCAGATATGCTTGAATTCTGTTCTCTGCATTTGTGCACACTACAGTTCTTTTCTCAAAATTTTGCACTGCATTACGTTAGAATTCAAAGTCATGGCTTACCAAACTTAATTGTTAATTCAGAAGATAGGATCCATGACCTCATGATTTCCCATGGGTTTAGTATCATTACTTACTCTTTTTTCATTTCTGACAGTGCCTGCAGATCAGATTAGAGGTATTCTTAATCCTACTGACATGAGTCAGCTTGAAACAGGAAAGAGAGATAAAAATTAACGAGGGCCTTGTTACTCAGTGTGGTCCAAAGACCAACAGCAATGTTACCACCTAGGAGCTCTGCAACATAGCAGAACCTCAGCTCTTACCACCCCACTCCCAGATTTGCTAAATCAGAATCTGCATTTTAACAAGATTCCCCCATGAAACAAAAGCAAAAATAAACTATTGGAGACTTCATCAACATAAAAAGTTTCAGGGTAAAATAAATTTAAAAAAAAAAAAAAAAAAGCTTTTAGGGGCACCTGGATGGCTCAGTCAGTTGACCATTCAACTTTTGGTTTCCATTCAGGTCATGATCTCAGGGTCACAGGATCGAGCCCTGAGTAGGGCTCCACACTCAGCACACAGTATGCTTGAGTTTCTCTCTCCCTCTCCCTCTGCCCTTCCCTCCCACTCTTTCTCTTTCTAAAATAAATAAATAAATCTTAAAAAAAAAAAAAAAGCTTCTACATAGCAAAGGAAACAATCAACAAAATTAAAAGGCAATCTATGGAATGGGAGAGGCTAGTTGCAAAAGACATCTCTGATAAAGGGATAGTATCCAAAATCTTTTTTTTTTTTTTAAGATTTTATTTATTTGTCAGAGAGAGAGAGAGGGGGAGAGAGCAAGCACAGGCAGACAGAATGGCAGGCAGAGACAGAGGGAGAAGCAGGTTCCCTGCTGAGCAAGGAGCCCGATGTGGGACTCGATCCCAGGATGCTGGGATCATGACCTGAGCTGAAGGCGGCTGCTTAACCAACTGAGCCACCCAGGCGTCCCTAGTATCCAAAATCTTAAAGAGCTTATCAAACTCAACACTCAAAAACCAAAAAATCCAGTTAAGAAATCGGCAGAAGACGTAAATAGACTTTTTTTCAAAGAAGACAAATAGATGGCCAACAGACATGTGAAAAGATGCTCAACATCACTCCTCATCAGGAAAATACAAATCAAAACCATGATGAGTTACTACCTCACATCTGTCAGAATGGCTAAAATTAAGAACACAGGAAACAACAGATGTTCCCAAGGATGTGGAGAAAGGGGCACCCTCTTACATTATTGGTGGGAATCCAACTGGTGCAGCCACTCTGGAAAACAGTACAGAGGTTCCTCAAAAAGTTAAAAATACATTAAATTTTAAAATCCTCAAAAAAGTTTAAAATACTATCCTATCAGGGCACCTGGGTGGCTCGGTGGGTTGGTCCTCTGCCTTCAGCTTGCGTTGTGGTCCCAGGGTCCTGGGATCGAGCCCTTCATCGGCTCTCTGCTCGGCGGAGAGCCTGCTTCCTCCTCTCTCTCTTTCTGCCTGCCTCTCTGCCTGCTTGTGATCTCTGTCTGTCAAATAAATTTTTTAAAAATATCTTAAAATACCACCCTATCACCCAGCAATTGTACTACTAGGTATTTATCCAAAGGATACAAAAGTACTGATTCAAAAGGGCTTATGCTGGATGCCTGGGTGGCTCGGTCAGTTAAGCGGCTGCCTTCAGCTCAGGTCATGATCCCAGGGTCCTGGGATTGAGTCTCACATTGGGCTTCTTGCTCAGTGGGAAGCCTGCTTCTCCCTCTCCCTCTGCCCCTGCTCATATGCATTCTCTCTCCCTCTCTCTCTCTGTCAAATAAATAAATAAAATCTTCAAAAGGGCTTACGCACCTCAATGTTTATAGCAGCATTATCAACAATAGCCCAATTCTGGAAACAGCCCAAACACTCATCAACTGATGTATGGATAAGGAAGATGTGGTTTGTATATATATTCAATGGAATATTTCTCAACCATCAAAAAGAATGAAATCTTGTCATTTGTAGTAACATGGCTGGATCTAGAGTGTACTACACTAAGCAAAATACATCAGTCGGAGAAAAACAAATACTATGTGATTTCACTCATATGTGGAATTTAAGAAACAAAATAGATGAACCTAGGGGAAGCAGAAAAAAAGAGAGAGGAAGGCAAACCATAAGAGACTCTTAACCATAGAGAACTAACTGAAGGCTGCTGGAGGGGACGTTAGGGGATGGGCCAAATGGGTGATCAGTATTAAGGAGGGCACTTGTGATGAGCACTGGATGTTATATGTAAGTGATGAATCACTGAATTCTACTCCTGAAACCAATATCACACTGTATGTGAACAAACTAGAATCTAAACAACAACTTAAAAAATTAAACAGATTCCCCCATAATTCATATGTGCCTTAAAATTTGAGAAGTGCTAAACTAGAGAACAATGATTCTATTGCCTACCTTCTGACCTTCACCCCCTAAAAGCTTTAAGAAGAAACAGTAAGTTCTGGAAAACAAAAAAGGGAGATAATGACTCAGACTGTATTCATTAATGAAATCACTAATCAAGTATTTGCATTGTTTTAGAAAATTTCCTACTGCTAACATAGTACAGCTGTGCTTAAAACGGGCTGGCAGACCCTCTGGTTTGTTCTGACCCAAGTCAGCTGATGAGGGTCGGTTAGTCATTAGACGTCAGGGAAAAGGAGAAGAGAGACTTCCACAAGTGCCTGTACCTGGAGAGGTGGCTGTTTGTCATAAGCTACTGTCAACAAGTCTAGCAGGGCCTCATGCTTTATTACCTGCAACCTCCTGCCTCTTTGTCCATGGAGGCAAAACCTTTCTGCTGGGGTAACTTCTGAGACACCAGTAGCCCCAGAGAAGGCATGGATGTAGTAGGAGAGGGAACTTTTTCAGCATCCAGATGTGGAAAATGTATAAAACAAAAATAAAGTATTTCCTAGAACACTTCCTCAATTCAAAAAGGCCACTGATCACAGGAATCAACCTAGATTTAAGATAGCTTTTTAGGAGGGGTGGTCAACAGTTCTTTAAATAAATCAAACATGATTCCGTTTTTAAAAAGTAAAATTGAGGGCGCCTGGGTGGCTCAGTGGGTTAAGCCGCTGCCTTCGGCTCAGGTCATGATCTCAGGGTCATGGGATCAAGTCCCGCATCGGGCTCTCTGCTCAGCAGGGAGCCTGCTTCCCTTCCTCTCTCTCTACCTGCCTCTCCGTCTACTTGTGATTTCTCTCTGTCAAATAAATAAATAAAAATCTTTAAAAAAAAAAAAAAAAAAGTAAAATTGAGGAGGGCAGTGTTCATGAGAGTATATCCTAGAATCAAGAAAATTTGGTACATCTGTGCCTGACAGTCTCATTGGCCAGTTTTGGTAGCAGGTATTAGCAATTAAGTCTTTACAAATAAGTATTTACATGCAAATGCACATGGGAAAAAAACGATGGTCATTTTCTTTCTTTTTTTTTTTTTTTAACTTTATCTATTTATTTGACAGAGAGAGAGATCACAGTAGACAGAGAGAGAGGGAAGCAGGCTCCCCCGCCCAGCAGGGAGCCCGACGCGGAACTCGATCCCAGGACCCTGAGATCATGACGATGGTCATTTTCTGCAGTCATCTGTTTCACTGCAGGACTGAAATTCAACCCAGAGGGCAAGAAGGAAGAGAAATATCAAGACCCCACCTTCTCCAAATACATTTGGATTGAAAATCAGATAGATACAAGAGCTTTGTGCTCCTACGAATCTGTGCCTGGCCTTATGTGGGGCCTGAATCTGGTCATCTAACGTCCCCTACTTCATAAAGAAAAACCATCTGACCATGGGGTGTATATTCATGGGCTGCAGAGGATGTGGTATTGGTCAGAAGCAGAGAGAGAAACTGAGGTCCTACAAGGGGACAAAAATTGCTCCAGAACAAATTGTAAGTCAGCAAGATTCTGAGTCCCTAATGTACAAGCTTAGCTTCTTTCCCTGACAGCTCCTCCTTTAAACTGTTCTGGGTCCTCTGGTGTAACAGCCACACTCTTTCCAATAGGGAAGCTCTAATAGGAGAACTGCAGAAAGTGCCACCAGGAAATGCAAATTAACACTAGGCCAAAGGTAGACAATGGACTTCCCCATCCTCCTGGGTACAAATATCCTCAAACCACCATTGCCACGTGTCATAGAATTTATAATGAATCATCTTTGTTGATGGAAAAGTGCATTCTTCCTATAGCCTTCTGGAAAGTTATTGTCTACCTTTTTTTTTTTTTTCCACCAGGGAAAAACTCAGAAGGAATATTGGGCGGGAAAACCTGTGTCACAAGGAACTGTGGTTATATTTGCTTTTACACATTGTTCTCTAAAAAACAAAAAACAAACAAACAACAACAAAAGAAAAAAACAAAGACAAACCTAAATGCATAGCTATAAAATGCAAAAGTTTTTTTAAAGAATTTGTCATAGAGAACTTAAAATTTCAAGGAGAGACGCCCCTGGCTTTCTCTCCCCTGAATCCTAAAGCTCCCTCTAGTGACCAAGAACTTAACACCGCTACAGGTATAGATAGTAAACACTTTGTTAAGGCTTCTAGTTTTTAGAAAGTATCCTCAAGTTTCTATAGCATTTGCACGTAGGTCTGAGCATTCAACACAGAAACGTAAAAAATAAAAGTATCCTTTCTCCTGTTTAATGGACAAGAAACTGAGGCTCAAATGGGCCAAGGCGTGTAGAGTCACGTGACTCTAACAAGTGTGCTGGAGCTGGAGCTGGGCCTCCCATGTCCTGCTGCACTGCCTTGTGATCTGTGGCCACTGGGCAAAGTCATCCAAGACCATTCTCATGAAAGCACTCATGGAAGCCTTTTTAAGGGATCTACAGAAGTGATTCTTGACTTTCAGGAGGTCCCTTTGAGAATCTGATGAGAATTTTGGCCCAGACGTATACAGGAAATACCTGGATCACCCTGAAGGGTGTCTACTGACTCTCTAAATTGCCAAGGACCCCACGTTAAAAAGTTACTGACATCTACTGGATATAATCTTGAGATATCAAGAACTCAGAGCATGAACTTTGAAGTTCTTTACTCTTTCCTTTAATTATGATGTTTTCCACGCTTATCCAGTTTCCTCTTCACCCCATTGTTCAGAGTATTTACAAGGATTGAACAAATTAGTATATATTTGCTAACATTTAAGGAAAAGCCTGCGGATATTGCCATCAAGGCATCCTAACTTTCCCACAGGCATGCCTGGGATTAGTGGCAAACTGAGATGTTTCTAGGAAAGTAGTAATTTGAAAGCATTTTTTCAAATGTAAGAGCATACCACGGTCTCCCGAGCTGGCTCTGTAAAGAATCTAAAGAAGCAACATAGTGCATAATATATAGATGACTTTTTTCAGGGAACAAAAACCAGTATTGCCTCTAAATTTTCAACTCTTTTCATCCTAGCATTTCCAATGACTTTGGAAAAGCCCAAATCAACAGGGATGATCATGTAAGTCTTTTCCACATAAGCTCCATAAGGGTAGGGACCATGTCTATTTGGATCACTGTATTTCCAACATCCAACATAGCCACCAGCACTATAATACACTCAATAGATACTAGACAAATGACTATGTGAATGGTCATCTCTGAGTGACCACTCTGGAAACTGCTCCTTTCCCTCCCTAATTAATTGGTGGCCTCTGATTACCTGAGACATTGCGCTAAAACACTCCACATAGACAATCTCAGGTTCCAGATCCTTGAATGTTCTGATGAAAAGTTCTGTCCTCTATTCTGTGACCCATGCCCACAGTTTACACTGTGTTATAAACAAACCTAAGCAATGATCACCACTTCATGCCTCAGCCCTCCCAGAAAGGATGGCACAGTTTAAAAGGGATGTATTAATCTTTGAGTAAAATGCAGCACTCCAGTGACAGGACCACCCAGCCATCGAGGCTATTAGGAAGAAGTGAGGAAGATCTTTCTAGATCATCTCACACAACCTCTACTCATCACACCCTTCCCTCCCTCCAAGCTTTCACAGTGTAACTTCCCTCAGCTTCTCATCAACACTTCTCACCCGGTGAAATGTCACCCCAAAGATGTCTTCAGCTCTAGTAGTTAACAACTCTCACCTTTTCCATAGCAGAGTTCAGAACTTTATGACCGTGCTAGATTCTTTAAAATATATGTTGTTGTCCCCTCCTCTTGCATATGCAGCAAGGCCAGCAAGTGGGGTAGGAGCTGCTCAACTCAAGAATGGACTACAGGGTGGGGCACCTAGGTGGCTCAGTAGGTTAAAGCCTCTGCCTTCAGCTCAGGTCATGATCTCAGGGTTCTGGGATAGAGCCCCGCATTGGGCTCTCTGCTCAGTGGGGAGCCTGCTTCCTCCTCTCTCTCTCTGCCTGCCTCTCTGCCTACTTGTGATCTGTCTGTCAAATAAATAAATAAAATCTTAAAAAAAAAAAAAAAAAGAATGGACTACAGGGGAAGGGAAGTGGGAGAGAAATGGAAAGATGACGGCCGGGGAAGTACTCAGCTGACATTGCTGACTTTGAAGCTGGCTTTGAAGATGGACGGGGCCATGAGCCAAGAAATGCAGGCAGCCTCTAGAAGCTGAATAGGCAAGTAGAGGGATTTTCCCCTGATGCTCCCAGAAAAGAAGACACCTGGCAAACATCTTGATCCCAGCCCAAGGAGAGCCATGTCAGACTTCTGACCTCCAGAATTGCAGAATAATACATTTGTGTTGTTTTAAGCCAAAAAAAAAAGGGGGGGAGGACTGTTTCACCCTCCGGTTTATCCTGCTTACCTTGATTCTCGCAAATCCAATTTTTTCAGCAGTTACTGACAATATCCCTATGAAAACACGGAGCTTCTCAATAAAGAATTACTGCCTAAGTCACAGTGAAGTTGTGATTTCATGTGCAGATGGAGTCTCAGCATAGCATTGACTTTTCCCAGCTGCCCTGTTGGGTATTATATTTAAATCGAAGTTTGTCAAAATTTTGAGCACAACCTTTGGGATTTTTGTTATATCAAAGCAGCACCTGAACTAATATTTACTAAATACCCTTCTCTGAGTTGACTCAACTTTAAAACAGTGTTTTGCTCTTTAAGTAATATCCATCAAATATTAGGTGTGATGTGATAATTGCTTTTTCTTAATATATATCAAAATAACAACAAAACTACAAATGGAGAAAATCTTTACATTAAAATAAATTCATAACTATCAAAATTTACAAACAACTCTATGTTCCCAGGAAAATTGCCTCTAGGTATCCTCAGTGATGTGGCTATTCCACTTTGTGAAATACTTTTCAACATTTTGCTCTCACCCTCCCCATGCCTCTACCCAAACTTAATTTTCACTCTCAGCAGGATAGCTGAATATACAACAGGTCCCCAAATGGGAACTCACTTGACTTCTCTGTTCTCTGCCCCTGCTTCCTGTTCCACTAAACTCCTACTCCACAATTCTTCTAGGAGAACTACTAGGTTTTGCTAGATGTCTTTGGAAGTTGAGTCAGGTTTTTGTGAGAGAAAAAGGTTCCACCCATTTGTTTACCTAAAAGGGAGTTCTTCCTGGCCATTTTGCCTGGTGATGCTATCTAAAGATCAAAAAGATCAGTTCACTGAAGTGCTAGAATGAAGATTTCCAACATGTAGTTACTAGTCTCATGTGGTGATTTGAACTTAAGTTAACAGAAGTGAAATAAAATACACAAAGATAAACTCAAAATGGATAAAAGACCTCAACGTGAGAGGAATCCATCAGAATCCTAGAGGAGAACATCGGCAGTAAACTCTTCGATATCAGCCACAGCAACTTCTTTCAAGATATATCTCCAAAGGCAAAGGAAACAAAAGTGAAAATGAACTTTTGGGACTTCATCAAGACCAAAAGCTTCTGCACAGCAAAGGAAACAGTCAACAAAACAAAGAGGCAACCCACGGAATAGGAGAAGATATTTGCAAATGACAGTACAGACAAAAAGTTGATATCCAAGATCTATAAAGAACTTCTCAAACTCAACACACACAAAACAGATAATCATATCAAAAAATGGGCAGAAGATATGAACAGTTACTTCTCCAATGAAGA
>NC_081557.1:26026609-26056491 GCF_022355385.1 Mustela nigripes | reverse complement strand
TGGAGAGGAGAAGGGAGCTGAGGGAAATTGGAAGGGGAGGTGAACCATGAGAGACTATGGACTCTGAAAAATAATCGAGGGTTTTGAAGGGGCGGGGGTGGGAGGTTGGGGAATCCAGGTGGTGGGTATTAAGGAGGGCATGTATTGCATGGAGCACTGGGTGTGGTGCAAAAACAATGAATTCTGTTATGCTGAAAAGAAATTTAAAAAAAAAAAAGTAAAAAAAAATAAGTGAAATAAAATGAAAAATTCAGTTCGTCAAGATATTACGCACATTACAAACATTCAGTTATTGGCACATGTGGCAATGGCTGCCATATTGGACAACTCAGATATGGAGCGTCATTTTTACATTAGGCCAATACTGTTCTCAAAAAATTAAATTTCAATGATATTTTTAGAAAGAGTTCATCAGACTTTAATTCCATCAAGCTTTCCACTGTATCTTCTCACCCATACGTCTAACTGAAATCATACCTGCAACTGTTCTCATTATTTTGCTTTCTGTGCTGCTCTCAGAATAGGGGTTGCCCTTCTTTCTGTTCAAGAAATGTCTGTTTGCTTGTGCTCTGAAGACGACCGAATGTATTGCCTCAAGGATCTTACTCCATGAATTAAGCTCTCTTTAGCTTGTTTCTACCTTAATTAAGTTGTGAAATTCACCATGCATAAAAGAACATATAAGCACATCTGTTTGGGCTAAATAATCATAGAAATACAAACCCATGTGTGCCCATCACCCAGGTCAATAGAGCACTGTTAGTACCTTCAAATGGGGATATTTGGTGTACACCTCCATTGTCTCTCCCTCCCACCCAAGAGTAAACGCTAGCCTTTCGTTATAGTTTTAACACCTATGTATGGAGACTTAAGCAACGTATTGTTTAGTTTTAAATTTCATGTAAATGAAATCATACTGGTTATATTTTGTGAGGCATTTCTTTTGCTCAGTATTATGCTTCTGAGATTTACCTCTTTTGGTGTGTATATAGTGGGAGTTCCTTTATTTTCACTTTTGTTGAGTATTTCATTTCATGATAACTCACAAGATTCCTTCACTTTTATATCTGTATAGTATTCTATTACATGGCTAATCTACAATTTATTTATATGTTATTACTGTTGGATATCTGAGCTATTTTCAGCTTGTTTTTATCATAAGCAATACTATTTAGACATTCCTGTAGTTGTGTCCTAGTACATATTAAAGCTTTCTTTTAGGGAAATGGCTTTCAAAAAATTTTTAACACAACTCATAACAAGAAATATATTTTACAACATAATCCAACATTATTAATAGAATACAAAACCTTACTAACAGCAATCCAAAACCTTAGCAAAATAATACACCACCTTATCATCCGCAATACATCCCGATATTTTCTATTTCTATTCTGTTCTGTTTAATTCTATCATATTCTTGTCTACATTTCTTGTTTTTGTTTTTAAGGCTGATTCACCCACCAGTGTGATCTGACTGTAATAAAAAAAAAATTAAAATGGCTTTAGGACATAAACCTAGGAATAACACTGTTAGGTTGCAAAGCATGTACAGATTTTAACTGTCCTAGGTAATGTAAACCATGTTCCATGGCACTCTCTCAATTTATACTCTCTTCATCAGGACATATAAGTTACATTGTTCCAAGGCCTTGCTAACTTGGTGACAAATGAACTTTATTTTTTTTTCAGTGTTCCAAAATTCATTGTTTATGCACCACACTCAGTGCTCCATGCAATATGTGCCCTCCTTAATACCCAACCACCAGGCTCATCCAAGCCCCCCCCCAACCCCTCAGTTTGTTTATCATATAAACTTTAAAAATTTTTTCTCATTTGTTGATATTACATGGTAGCACACTGTAGTTGCATTTCCATAGTTACTAATAAGATAGAGCATATTTTCCTGTTTATGGACCATTTGTGTTTCTTCCTCCCTGAAATACCTGTTTATATATTTTGGCCATTTTTCTATTAGGTTATCTACATCTTATATATTCATAGAAGTCCTTTAACATTTTTGAAGTGCTGATCCTTTTTGGAAATGAATTACAAATATTATGACCCACTTCGTGGCTTGTCCTTTGACTTTGTTCAATATGGTTTTTAATGAACCGCAATTATGAGAAATATAGTTGAATTTATCAGTCTTTTCCCCCTGTGAATTGCATTTTGTTTGTTCTTTAATGTTTTAAAAACTCCTTCTGTATCAGAAGGTTGTATTAAACTACATAGTCTTCTAAAATCTCTATGCTTATCCTTTCACAGCTAATTCTTTTACCCACCAAAAATTGATTTTTATGTATGGTACAAGGTAGGGATATAATTTTGTTTTTTAATCTACATGGATCTTTCCAGCACCATTTATTATATGGTTGATCTTTTCTTCAGTGAACTGCAATGACTTCATCATGAATCAAGCTTGCATGCATTATTCGGTTTGTTTGTTTCTATGCCCTCTATTCTGATCCATGCATCCATTTGTCTACCTCTGGATCAATACAATGTCTGAGTCACTATAGCTTTATAATGTCCTAGATCTTGGTAAGGCAAGCCCCTCCACACCTTGTTCTTCATAAGTTTCTGGGCTACTTTTGAACTTTCCTTGTGTCTTTTTTTAATTTTAAGACACTACTGAAGTGCAGTTGAGATTCAACAAACTGTACATATTTAAGATATATAATCTGATAAATTTTGACATATGTATACAACTGTGAAACATCACCACATTCAAAATAATGGAAATATGCATTATCACCTCCCCCAAATTTTCTTTTTGTGAATCCTCCTGAAAGAACTACCTTGCCAATCCCAAAACCCCATCCTCAAGCAACCACCACTTTTTGTCAGTATAGATTAGCTTGCATTTTGTAGAAATTTACATAAATGAAGTTATATGGTATATATTCTTTTTAGTCTAGCTCCTTTTACTAAGTATAAAATTACATTGAGGTCCATCCATATTGTGTGTCTATAGCATATTATTTGTTCAAACTGCTGAGTAGTATTCCATTGTGTAATATAGCTATTTGTTTATCATATAATGATGGACATTTCCAGGTTTTGGCTATTAAATATCCTTGAGTCTTCTAATACAGTAAAGTTATTTGGAAACTATTTGATTCTGTTGGACTTGCTGTTAAGGCTTGCCATGTGGGAAAATGGAAGCATTTATTCTCAGACTAATTTTGTCCCGCTACTGAGGCAAAGTTCTTCTGAGTACTCCGCTGAATGAATTAATGATAGTGAGATTTTGGACTCTGGTTGGTGGAAGCAGGAACCATCACTATATGGGCCTTGTGAATTGTATCCTGCAATCCTTGTGGGTGTTTTTTTCCCCTCAGCCTCAGGTAGTTCCCTCTACCTAAAACTCTACCTGAAATCTGCACATCGTATGTACGGATCAGTACTTAACTGAAAACTTGAGGGGGACTCTGCAGATCTCCAAAGTCCTCTTTCTGTTCGGTTCTGCCCTCTCTGGTATGCCTCCCTGCAATGTCTGTCACATTTGCTTCCCCAGATTTCCAGCTCCATCTCTTTAATTCAGGCTTGGGTTCTACCCCTGCACATGAGCTGAAAAGCCTCTCCAGGCAGAGAATTAGAGCAATTGTAGGGCTCATCTGGCTTGTTTCCCATCACTCGGAGATCACTCTCCTTCGTTACCTGATCTCCAAAATCTGAAAAATTGTTGTTTCGTGTATTTTTCCCCATTTTTAAAAAGTTATTCCTGGTGAGAGGATATATCACTGTCACTCCATTCCCTCTTGAATGGAAGCAAAAGTCTGGAAGTCTTCTGGTATATTTTGTGATTTTTAACTGTGAGCTGCAAGTTTTCCCTAGGACTTTGGAGTAATTCTCTGAAACTTGATCTAGAGTTTATTTTCTTGAGAAAGGATTTGTATTTGCTTTTGTCAGTGAGTTGAAAACTCTATCAGTTAAGGACCACTTTAAAATTAAATTCTTCACTTGAGTTGTGCAAACAAGAAATTCTCAAGCAGTATTCCCTGCCTAGACTCAACACCATTGTTAAGACAGAAAGCTTTCTTACTACCTCCTTCTGCATGGCAAAGTTCATTTCTTATTCACCTTTATACAGAGCCTTGGGAGTCCCAGCTTTGTGCTACATGGGCAGGACCTACATGTTAGGTCTTGTCTCCCTCACTCCATGGAATCAGCAAAAGAAAAGTTCATCTCCAGAATTCAGACACACTATTCTGATGCGCTGACAGAATCAGGACTTCATTTGTACCTCTTCTTTTCTACTAACTCCCTCTCAGCAGCCAATAACACATTCAGTAGCTATAGCCATTACATACTCACTTGATTATGGATCTTCTCTTAGCTACAGCCTTCTTTCACATCTGCCAAGTTCTTAAAAGGTGCTGTCCACAGCTGTCTGTTTTCTAACCTTTAATTCATGCTTTAACCTATTGTAGTCTGTATCTTCCACTAGGTCTCCAATAAAACTGGTTTCTGGAAAGCCAACAATGATGACTTCCTTCTCCAAATCCAATGGACACTTCTTATTCTATCTTACTTAAATAATCTGTACTATCTGGCATTTTGATCACTCTTTTCTTTTTGGCTTCTTTTACATCATTCTTTCTAATTCTACTTCCATCTCCAATTTCTTCTCACTGGATTCTCTTCTTTTGTTCATTTCTTCCCAATGCTCTAAAAAGAGTATCTCCAAGTGATGGTAAACAAGCCAGATGAGCCCTACATTGCTCTAGTTTACTACTTGGAGAGATATTCCCCAGATTTTCTCTTTGTGGCATTATCTTTCAGCACGTCTCATGAACCATGTACTATCAGCTGCCAAAACTGGAACCATTCATCCTCTCTTTCTCCCTCCTTAGTAAAAATCTTACTTGCATGGGCACAATGCTGCCCAGAATGACCTATACCCCAGACTTGCTAGCATTTATATAGGAAGCATTTAAACATGACTACCTTACAGCCAAGAATGTAAAGATGTTATATGGGGTTTTCAGGAATACTACTTAAAGGAAGTTGATTCATCTGGGAAGCACCCTTCTCAGAGGTGTTTCTCTCTTTCTTCCATCTTCTGTCCTGCAACATGTACATGATAACTGGAGATCTAGCATCCATCTTGAACAAGACTTTGAAACCGGAAGCTATGTAGTAAGATGATAAAGCAAAAATATAGGAGCATGGCTCTCTACTGACCTCAGGGAGCCTATCAGCCTAAACCATCTACCTCTGGACTTCTTTTATGGGAGAAAAGTGAACTTCTGTGTTTAAGCCTCTGTTATTCTGGAGGATAGGGGAGGGTTATAAACAGCAAGTCAAGGCTGAAGTAACACATCTGCCAACTCTCAAACTTAGTCATAGAAGATTCTTTTTCTTCCTTGCCTCCCTCATTAAATATATCCTGCTAACTTTGACCCCTAAATATCTCTCAAATCTTCCCTCCCCTCTCATTTCATGCTACCCGAGTTTACTTCAAGATCTCAATGTTTTTTGCTTAGACTAACACAGTGACCACTGAAGCAGGTTTTCTTTCTTTCTTTTTTTTTTTTTTTCTTAATATATTTTATTCATTTATATGAGAGAAAGCACAAGTCAGGGGGAAGGGGCAGAGGGAGAAGCAGGCTCCCTCCAGGGAACCTGACATGGGGCTCTACCCCAGGACCCCAGGATCATGACCTGAGCGGAAGGCAGATGTTTAACTGACTGAGACACCCAGGTGCCCCTGAAGCAGGTTTTCTAAAACATAAACCTACCTTGTCTTTCAACCATGTAAAACCTATACACACCCATAACCTATGGAATAAAATCTAAAATCCTTAGTATTGCTTCCTTGGCCCTTGCCTATCAAGGGCCTTGCCTATCAGATATCTGCCTTCTTTTCCTTCTCTTCCATTTCAAACCTTATTGCCAATAACATATTTTATATGATGGGTTTTAATTTATTAAACAAATTGGTTTCATGCTTCTATGCCTTTGCACATATTGCCTGTTTTCCACAGGATGTCTTTCTCCTTTTGTTCACCTTTTGTCCTTTAACTTCCTATTCACATATCAGCTCATTAAGCTAGTCTTCTTTGATGCACCCCATCTCTCTCCAGCGTTTCTTTCACTCTGCCATCTCTACATCGTGTACATATTTACAACACTGAGTTTATTATGTAATAATTTTTGTTTATATTTTTGCCTTCCCTCCTACACATATGAGTTCTGAGAATGGGAAATACCCCACTGATCTCTGCATGCCCAGCAAATAGTGCAGTGGAATTCCTAGCTAATTACATATGTGTAAAGGAGTCAATAAAATTGTGTTTTACAAAGATTATGCAGAAATTAATAAGTGAAGCATAGTAATAATGATTTTCAAGAAAGAGTGTTTTCTCTAAAAACTAAAGAGTTGGGTAACAGAGTTTTGATAAATTTGATATAGACCAAAGTCAGCAGAAAAAGGAACATAATAGTAATATCCACCCAGTGGTAGTATTGAACAAATTCTACAAGCCTGTTCTCATAAAGGGCTTAGTTAGTAAGGTGCTTGAACATACTTCGATTGTGATTATTATTAATGTGTAATTGTGCCACAGAGCACCCCCCAAAAAGTTATGGATGCTGTTACAGAAATCGTGTGGCAGAAAGATATCTAAACACTTCTAAAGATTTTGCTGGGAAATTAGTTTCACAAAAGTAAAAAAAAAATAAGTTTTCCTTCCTAAAAATGAGTTCAGTACATAGCTTCCTGAAGTGTTAGTTATTGCTTGAGATTGGAAGATAGCCACTTACTTGCATGAGCCCATTTCATCACTGAAATTAGAGCCATAAACCTAGCTGTGTGACCCACTTTTTTTTTTTTTTTTAAGATTTTATTTATTTGACAGAGAGAGACACAGTGAGAGAGGGAACACAAGCAGGGAGAGTGAGAGAGGGAGAAGCAGGCTTTCCACCGAGCAGGGAACCCCATGCGGAACTCGATCCCATGACCCTGGGATCATGCTCTGAGCTGAAGGCAGACACTTAATGACTGAGTTCTTTTTAACCTGCATGAAGAGCCAAAACTTTGACTCTCCTTCAAGAACTCAAACCAGATTTCCAAGAAGTTGAGCTTGGGTATTTGCTTGCATTTTATATAAATGTATAAACAAAGCAATGTTTTAGAAGAATCTGGGAGGAGTGTGCGTGGGAATTGAAACAACGGACACATTGTCTAGGTTTTCTCTGGTATGAGAGATTAAAGGAATGATCGTAGCTTCACACAGACTGCATGTTTGTGCAGTAATTATGCTTTACAATTGGTTCTGGTTTCTCCATTAATGCCAAAGATTCCTTTTTAGAATGTGAGAAATCTTTTTGGCTCCAGCATACCAGTTACAAACATTCTTTGGTCTTTTTATGCTTAATGATAGTGTTTTAAAAGCTATACTTTGTATAAATCTGGGGTGTGTGTGTGTGTGTGTGTGTGTGTGTGTGTGTTGGGGCCATGGATAGGGCTGGGATATAGGGGAAGAAAAGAGAAAATCGGGGTTTGGAGGACTATGTTTTAAAAGTAACTCACATGGCAACCATTCACAGTCAAAAAAGAGACAAAATGTCAAAAGAAAAACAGTCCCAAAACACAAGTTTAGAATTCTTACTGATGAAATTCATTTAGGTGACAACAAAACCTCATTATACACATGCATGGGGTATATATCTAGCTATAATTATCTACTATTCTTCTTGATTTGCATAAAACATCCACTTGACTGGCCCCAATGATGAAAAAGTAGCAGCTACTTTTGTTTTAATGTATCCCACACAACAGAGTTGAAATTGAATTTGCTAAAAATTAGCTTATCCTTTTTTATTTTATTCTGATACATAGGTTTAGAACATTCTAAATGAGTCTGGTATCTTTTCTACTTTTGTCCTTTTCCAATATTTATTAGTAAAGGTATCATGAAAAAAAGGGTGAATTTCTGTTATTCTGATATATTTTCCTTTTTTAATCTTTATTTTTCTTTTAGAGGGAGAGGAAAGGAAGGGATAGAGGGAAAGGGAGAGAAAGACTTTTTTTTAAGTTTTTGTTTTGTTTTGTTTTGTTTTTTTATTGGAGAGAGACAGAGAGCAGAGCTATGGAGAGAGAGCACAGTTGCGGGGAGAGGCAAAGGGAGAGAGAGAAGCAGACTCCCCACTGAGCAGGGAGCCCGATGTGGGGCCCAATCTCAGATCCTAGGATCATGACCTTAGCCAAAGGCGGACACTTAACAAGTGAGCCACCCAGGTATCCCGGTAGAGAGAGAATCTTAAGCAGGCTCTACACGTAGCATGGAGCCCAGTGCAGAGCCCAATATGGAGCTCAATCTCATGACCCTGAGATCATAAACTAAACTGAAATCAAGAGTCCAATGCTTCACCAACTGAGCCATCCAGGCACCCATACCCCCCACCACTTTCTTTAGGTAATAATAACATAGCTACTGTTATCAACACCTATTATATATCAGGTGTTATGCTAGGTATTTTCAAACACAGTTCTATCACTAACTAGCAAATTATCTTCTCCACACTAATATTTCCTTTTTCTTTATTTTTTAGTCAAGTATATTTAACATATAGTGCCATACTAGTTTCAGGAGTACAAGTCTATACATTTCTCAATGGTCATCAAGATAAGTATATTCCCTTCATCTGTTTTACCCATTCTATACCCACCTCCCCTCTGGAAACCAACAGTTTGTTCTCTGACTTTAAGAGTCTGGCTTTTCATTTGTCTCTTTTTTTCCTTTTTTGTTCATTTGTTTCTTAAATTCTACATATGGGTGAAGTCACTTGATATCTGTCTTTCTCTTACTTATTTCACTTAGCATTATACCTCTAGGTCCATCCATGTTGTTCTAAATGGCGTGATTTCATTCTTTTTATGGTTTCATTACACACACACATCTTTATTCATCCAACTGTGGATGGATACTTGGGTTGCTTCCAAACTTTGGCTATCGTAAATAAACAATTTACAACAAATGTAATTTTTTGCAAATTATTTTTACAAGTTAACTGCTATTGTTGCAAATTTATAATAAACTGCTACAATAAACACATGGGTGCTTATATTTTTCGAATTAGTGTTTAGTTTTCTACCAATACCCAGTAGTGGAAATACTGGACCATATGGTAATTCCACTTTTAAGTTTTTGAGAAACCTCCATACCATCTTCATAGTGGCTGCACCAATTTGTATTCCCAACAGTGCACAAGGGTTCCTTTTCCCTCTGCATCCTTGCCAACACTTGTTATTTCTTGTCTTCTTTATTTTAACCATTCTGACAGGTGTAAAGTGATATCTCATTATGGTTTTAATTTGCATTTCCCTGATAATTAGTATTGTTGAGCATTTTTTCACTTTTCTCTTGGCTATCTGTATGTCTTCTTTGGGAAAATGTCTACTCAGGTCCTCTGCCAATTTTTAATTAGATTATTTGTTATTTTTGGTGTTGAGTTGTATAAGTTCTTTATATGTTTTTAATATTAACCCCTTATTGGATACATTATTTGCAAATATCATCTCCCTTTCAGTAGGTTGCTTTTTTGTTGATGGTTTCCTTTGCTATGCAGAAGCTTTTTATTTTGGTGAAGTCCAAGTAGATTAATTTTGCTTATCTCCCTCGCCAGAGGAAACATCCAGAAAAATGTTTCTATGGCCAATGTCAAAGAAATTGCTATGTTTTCTTCTAAGAATTTTATGATTTCAGGTCTCTCATTTAGGTCTTTAATCTATTTGAATTTTTTTTTTTTTATGGTGTAAGAAAGTCGTCCAGTTTCATTCTTTTGGAAATAGCTGTCCAGTTTCCCCAGCACCATTTGTTGAAGATGCTCTTTTTCTCATTGCCTATTCTTCCTCCTTTGTCATAGATTAACTGACCATAAAAGCATGGGTTTGTTTCCAGACTATCTATTCTGTTCTACTGATCTATTTTTTGTGACAGTACCATACTATTTTGACATACGCTAATGTTTCCTTGAGCATAAGAATCTATATAATAAAAGTACATACACAATGGAGTTGTAAAAATTAATATAAATTACTTAGAATAATAAGCCTGGTACATAATAAGCACTCAGTAAATGTTCAGTATTATTATTTACTATTATTTAAGTTAATCCTTGTAATACATCATAAACACTAGGTAAATGTTTGGTATTACTATTATTTGCTATTATTTAAATTAATTCTCAGAACCACCTTTTGAAAAAGATATTATGATCCCATTCTACAGATGAGAACATAGAGGCTCTGAGGCTAAGAAAGTGCTCAAAGTCACCCAGCTAATAAGCATCACAGCTGGAATTTGAACCCATTTCTGCATGTCTTTCAAGGCCGTGCTCTACATTATCCTACATTGCCTCCTCAACATGCCAGTCTTTCACTCTTACCTTTGGCATGGTTTCTTAACCCCTTTGTGCCTCAGTTTCTTCATTTATAAAATGCAAATAATAATAGTGCTACTTAGAGTAAGCACTCAAATAAATATTATTATTCTGATGTTTGTCCTAGCAATGACATTGCTTTCTAAGACTTAGGGCTACCTTAAAACCTCCTATGCAAGATAAGAAAAAAAAAAAAAATGACTGACTATACAGTAAAGTGATGACTAATTTTAACCTCATCTTTCACCCAGTGACATGATTATTACACTAACGGTCCTTTTAATCTGCTTAACATTTTATTCCTGAATTTCTCTTTGAACCTCTCTTGGAGGAACCTTAACATCTTTATGTAAAAATAACAGACCCAAACCACCTGAAATAACAAAAGTGGGGATTTTTTTTTTTTTTAAAGGGGATCTGTTTGTTCTGGAATACCATAAAAGAAGTCTGCTAATTCAGCAGATTACTAGCTTCAAAGCAGTTCAACTTGACCAACTTGGAAGCCAAAACAGTCCTCTTGGTCAGCATACAAATGTGAATGCAACAACTAGCCTGACAAGTACATTATAAAAGTTGTATGTAAGAGAAAAGAGTAAAGTAGTGTCCAGGGAAAGAGTGACTCTCCATTGTGATGGGAGTCTAGTTCATGATTACAAATTTGTTACATCGAAACCATAATTAATATTTTATGTCATCCAATCTGGCTTATGTTCTTATTCCCAACTGGACATCCCTCCTCCTTTTCATAAATAGCGAAGTATTTCAAATGATACTCTAAAATTCAGACAACTGAACAGGGCATTCTTCAAAAATAGATGTGTCAAAACTAAAACTTGGAAAAAGAAAACTGAACTCCTACAAGGAATTATACACCAAATCTTCCATTAAAGGATTGCTTATTATGTGTGGCATCATCAGCTCTTGATTATACACATTAGTGGAGGGGGACCAATGACCGAGATAACCCAAAAATCATTTACATGATTTTGAAATAAATGTATTTTGGCATTTGTATTTGGTCCTGGGTATATCTGGAGGTCTTGGGGTTGGAAATGGAAACAACATAAAGAGATCACACAGTTTGACTTAAAGACCTAGGTAAAAGTGTCCAGATTCTTGATCTGGAACTTGTCCCAGCTCTTTCTGTCTTCAGTTTTACCAGGAGTTAAGACTTCCTTTGCCAGACTACCAACCTAAGTAGACCCGTTTGTGACTTATACCTCCCATTAAGTTAGGAAGAAATTGTTCCTTTCCAGTGCCAACAGGACCACACAATGTATGAAATGAGAAAAAACAAACAGATATTGGATATCTTAAATAGGTTACTTATACTCTGTCCTTTCATTTTCCTTTCTGCCCAAGCTGATTCCAGTGAGGTTAAATGTGATGTGTGACACCATCAGTCTCATCCTTGGTACATATTTAGTTCTGTAGTTGACAGCTCTATTTTATTAGCTTGAGGTTGAAAAAAGCTCTGCTTCTGCCAAGTCACACAGTGAATTACCAATCTATAGATTTAAATATAACCCCACATGAAAAATATCCTGTTGACATCTTTGCAGAATAAATGAAAAATACCATTGCCCTACCAACCAATCAGGGCCTACAAAAAGTGATAAATTTAAGAAGTGCAAAACGTGAAAAGGTCAAGAGGAAGAAAAGCATTATAATGTTGATGAAAAACACAACCCCAAAACTCCTGATTTTTTTAACAAAAAGTGTTCACTCAATTGCTCGCTATTATTCCTTTATATTACCTAAAAAATAACAAACCTGTTTCATTTCAATTACTTGCTACCAGCAAGCAATGTACTGTGTCACTTTTGTTTGGTGATTGTTTCATTATACTGCTGGATTACTTATTAAGGCTGTGTTTATTCAACTCCTAGGACGCAAAAGTCTGTATTATCTGAATGCAATACCTTGAAAAGCCTCCTCTCAACACATTCCAGAACATGTTCATAATAGCAATAAATGATGCAGGATTTTAAAAATATCAGTAAACAGTAACTATAATTTGGAGGGTGTCATGCAGTAATTATTTTTCAACTGCATATGCAGCTTTTGGATGAGAGAGTAGCATTTTGTTATATAACTATGTCCTACAAGTAACTTAAGTGTGAATCATACACAGTTGTGTTTTTAAGTGATTTCATTCTGTTTCACCTCAGCAATTCTCAGATTAATTGGGATTTGTTATATTTCTAGGATTTTAATTCCATACCATTAAAACTATGCACCATCAATAACATTCATTTGTAAACTCACGTCAAGAAAATTAGCTTCCCAAATATTGAATTAAAATTATAATTCATTAAATAAGTGATAAGAATTAAGAGTACATTTACTGTGATAAGCATTGAGTAACATATATAATTGTTCAATCACTATATATTGTACACTTGGAACTAATAAAACACTGTACATTAAAAAAAATGTGATATTGGCAGACAGACACATACATCAATCAAACGGAACAGAAAACCCAAAGAGACCCACACAAGCCTGGCCAACTGGTTTTTGACAAAGGAGCAAATGCAATTCAATAGATAAAGGATCGTCTTCTCCACAAATGGTGCAGGAATAACCATAAGCAAGAAAAACAAAAAACAAAACAAAACAAAAACCAAAAAAATGAACCCTGACCTAAACCTCACATCTACACCAAAATCAATTCAAAATGGATCACAGATATAAATGCAAGACTATGAAACTTTTCAAAGAAGACATAGAAGATTTCAGGAGCTAAGTTTGGTGAAGAGTTCTCAGATATATACCAAAGCAGGATACAGAAAATTAAAAATTGATAAATGAGACTTCATCAGAACCCAAATCTTTTTTTCTGTGAAAGACCCTATTAAGATGAAGAAAAAATAAGCTACAAACAGGGAAAATATTTGCAAACAACATGCCCAACAAAGGACCTATATCTCATATATATAAAGAACTCCCAAAACAATAGTAAAAATTCCAATTAGAAAAAAAACACACTATATGAACAGACATTTCAATAAAGAGCACATATACATGGCATATAAGCACACAAAAAGATGTTCAACATCATTAGACATCAGGGAAATGCAAATTAAAACCATGCAAAAATATTATTATATACCTACTTGAAAACTCAAATTAAAAAATAATAACACCAAGTGCTGGCAAAGATGTGGAGAAACTGGATCTCTCCTACACTGCTGGTGCAAATGTAAAATGTATGGTCACTTTGGTAAAGAGTCTGGCAGTTTCTTTAAAAAAATCAACAAGAAACTACTGTACAACTCAGCAAATATACTCCTGGGCATTTACTCCAGAGAAATGAAAACTTATGTCCACACAAAAACACAGTTATTCATAGCAGCTTTACTTGTAATATCCCCAAACTAGAAACAACCCAAATATCCTTCTATGGGTGAAAAGTTAGACAAAATACAATGCATCTGCACCATGGAATACAACTCAGCAATACAAAGGAACAAACTATTGATAAAAGCAATGTCCTCGATGGGCCTCAAAGGCATTATGCTGAGTAAAAGCCAGTCTCAAAAGGTCACATACTGCATGATTCCATTTATAAAACATTCTCAAAATGACAAATTATAGCAATGGAGAAAAGATTCATCATTGCAATGTAGTTGGAAGGGGGTGGGAGTGATCACAAGGGAGTAGCATGACAGAGATCTTTGTGGTGATGGAGCAGTTCTGTATCTTGATGCAGTGGGGTGGGAGTAGTTTTGTGAATCTATACATATGACAAAATGGCACAAAACCATATACACATATCATAGCAATGTCAATTCCCTGCTTTTGGTATTATACTGCAGGGTACCTAAGATGGAACCATTAAAAGAAACTGGGTGAGGGGCACACAGGACCTCTCAGCACTATTTTTCCTATGAACACATAATTGTTTCAAAATAGTTTCTTAAAAACTAAAAAAAAAATTATAATTTATTAAATATATAATTTGTTTATTATCTCTATTTTCAACCTAAGTTGAACTTCAATCTACTTGAAATATCCCAAGTGAAGGTATTAACATCTTCTCAATGAATCCCAATGGTTCTCAAAATTTAAGAGTACATAAGACTACAAGAGAGCTTTTTTTTCCCCTTCTATTTGCAGATTCCTGGGCTCAACCATCAGAATGTATTAGTGTATAAATGCATGGGTGGGTTCAAGCATCTTCATTTTCAACCAACACAATAGGAATTCTGATGTAGGCAGTGTGCAACACACATTTTTAGAATCACCAACTTATACTAGTATATTAATTAGATTTGAAAAGGAACTTAGGTACCATAGCTATCACACAAAACTTTTCTTTCCAACTGGCTATTAATCTTAATGATAAGTATTATACTAAAAAATGAGTTTGAAATAACACTGTAATAAGATTGTATGGTTGTATGGTCACTTTAGAAAAAAAAGAGTTTGGCAGTTTCTTTAAAAAAAAAAAAAAAAAAAACTGGGGCGCCTGGGCTCAGTGGCCTCTGCCTTCAGCTCAGGTCATGATCCCAGGCTCCTAGGATCGAGCCCCACATCGGGCTCTCTGCTCCGCAGGGAGCGGCTTCCTCCTCTCTCTCTGCCTGCTTCTTTGCCTACTTGTGATCTCTATCAAATAAATAAATTAAATTAAGTTAAAAAAAAAAAACAACTGACATGACTACCATACAACTCAGCAAAAGAACTCCTGGGCATTTACTCCAGGTAGCTATGCTTGTCATAATGAGCACTGAGTAATACACAGAACTATTGAATTGATGTGTTGTACATCTGAAATCCATATAACACTATGTTAATTATATTTCAATTTTAAAAAAAGACATACAAAAATGAATGTGAACAATTTTAAACTTGCTCAGCTTCATAATACTGAGTAGTTAGGTATATTTAAAAGAGCATTGTTTTTCTTTTTTTTGGTTTGGTGAGTCACTAATGCAAGTATTTACTGCACGCCTGTTATACATGCTCTGCACTGAAGCATATATAGAATAAACAAAACTAGAGTCTGTTCAGCAGAGCTTTATAATCTAGTTAGGGAGGCTTGATACAACCATAAAGAAGTTAAGTCATATTACTTAGAGTAATAAGGGCAAATAAGGGCACATCAGAGGAGGAGCAGATAGGGATTGAAGTGAAAAAGAGGCCCTCCCAGGAGTTCAACAGCAAGGAGAGGGAGGTAAGACAGACCTTGAGGCCAAGTTAAAGAAAGCCAGAGGAGTGACTTTACATTTGAGTGATTATACTCTTAGACTGCCAGAAATACATGACATCTCAGCAATGCATAATTTCCCTCAGAGTTCAGAGATGCCAACTATAATTAAACCCAGATGCATATATAAAGGCACTGCTTACTACAATAGGGGCAAAGCCCTATCCCCAATTTTAGATCTTCGAAAACTGTCCCAATTTTTAGTGTGAAAAATAGAGGAAAATAGAACCATCCTTATCCACAATCAATATTTATCAATCATCAAAGTTGAAGAAGAAAAAGATAAAGAAATCTAGTATAGAGGTACATTAAAAAAAAAACAAAGAAAGGTTTTCATTAATTAGTTCAAGTTCTGTGCTGGAAGAAGGTACGGAAATGGAGGAAATGCATATGCCTGCCCCCATTACATACCAGAAAGCATAAATACAAAAGTCAATGGAAACAGGATGAGAAAAGAAGTAAATAAAGCAGACCAGGGTGGGAGGTAATAGGCAATGTCAAGAAGTGTGACTGAAACAACATTAATATCCATAGAAAATGTTAAAAATATGGTATTTATTCAAACAAAACCCTGTACACAGATGTTGATGGCAGCACTATGCGTAAGTTTCAAAAGTAAGAAGCAACCAATTGTCCACAACCTATGAATGGATAAATAAAAGGCAGTATGTATATACCATAACAGTGGAATATTTGGCCATACAAGGAAAAAAGTACTAGTAAGTCCTCTCTAACACTGATGAACCTTGAAAACATTATGCTAAGTGAAAGAAGCCAGATACATAAAGGTCACATATTATATGATTCCATTTATATGAAATACCCAGGACAAGTAAATCCAAAGAGACAGAGAGCAGAGAGGTGGGTGCCGGGGCTTCTGGGAGCAGGGAAATGGGGAGTGACTGCTTAATTAGAATAGAGTTTATTTTAGGATGATGAAAAGTTTTGCAGCTAGAGGCAATGGTTGCACAACATTGTGAAGGTACTAAATACCACTGAATTGTTCACTTTGAAATAGTTAATTTTACATTATGTGAATTTCACTTCAATTTTTAAAATCTATATACAATAACAACAAAGGAGATGTGCCAAACTAGAAAGGGCACATCTTATAACAGACATCCATCAGCCAGTCCTTGGCAGGGGCCACCATAGCAGAATGGGCACACAGTGTTGTCGGATCTTACTCTTTGAGAGAGAATGAAAATCCAAGTTTTTATGTAAAAACTCACTATTCTAAAATACTGCCAAGGGACACCTGAGTGGCATAGTCTGTTAAGCATCTGACTCTTGAAAATAAACGCACATCTAAATGCAGCCTACAGCCCATGGAATTTGCAAATTCCGGCATAGCCCATTCCAATTTAAATCAGACTATTTTTAGCAGTCCATATGCTCACTATATTATTTCATGATTTCAAATTATTAGGGATATTAGAGATAGATTAATCAAAAGAACAATTTTGTTTGCCTAAGTGCATATATATATATATATATATGGCAACTATATATATATATAGCAACTATATATAGAGAGATTTATATCAAGAAAAAGGTTGCTTGCCTCCCCCAATGACACCATGAAATTAGTTTCCTTTCATGTATTTAATTTAAAATTATGCATTTTTCTCTATGGATGATATTCTATTGGAAACATTCCAAACATAAGTTCTTCTCTCATCAGCAAAAGACTTATAATGAATACAGTGTAGCTGTCCGTGCACATTTATAACCTGACTTGCTTTAGTCTTGACCATTATTCACGTTGACTTTATTCTGTTTTTAAGACCTATAATAAAGTAGACTAAAGCCCTTACTTTAAATAAATTCCAGGTATTAATAACTATGTTTAAATGCTCTTCTACCAAATGACAAGTTATTGTGTTAAAAGAGAAAAATGGCAAAATACACAGTATTTATAAAAATAAACACCCCAAAGTTCTGAATTTGTAAGTGTGAACTTCAGGAGCAGCATATTTTTTTTTTAACTTTTTATACAAAAGTAACTTCAGATTTACAAAAAAATTGAAAAACACAGTATTAAGACTTTCCATATACCTTTTTCACCCATCTCTCCCTTAGCTATAACCATGGTGTTATAACATTAACAAATGTTAATACATTTGTACAACATATATCAAAACTTAGAAGTTACTACACTGTAAATGTTTTTCAGGTTTCTGTTCTAGGAACCAATCCAGGGTACTTTGTTATGTTTAGTTTTTTCTGTAGGTTCAATCTGTGATGGCTTCTCAGCCTTTCTTTGTCTTTTCTAACTTGGACTTGTTTTGGGAGGGTAGTGGTTAGGGTTTTTTGTGCCATGTCTCTCCATTCTGTTTTGTCTGATGTGTTCTCATGATTAGACTAAGTTATGGGTTTGAGGGAAGAATCCATAGAGACGAAGTTGCAGTTCCAGTTGTATCGTATCAGGAAGTCTATATATCAACCTGTAATATTAACCTTGATCACTTGGTTCAGGCGCCTGTCTGCCAAATTTCTCTATATTTGCTTCCCTAGAAGTGAGACACTAAGTACAGCCCACAGTTAATGGGAGAGGAATTAATTTCCACCTCCTAGATGGGAGAACATCAAAACATTTATAACTATGTGAAAACCACTACAGCAGTAAATGATATTTGGAGGGGAGATAGTTTAAAACTATGCAAATACTCTGTTTTTTGTTAAAGCTTCATTGGCTGACCATGGCATTCGTCAAGGCATCTTGCCTGTAGCAGTTACTACCATGGTATTCTAATGGTGATTTCTACTGATTTCTATTTCCCTCATTCTATGCAGATAAGATTTGCCCCTCCTCACCCTGTACATTTATTTATTTACTTATTTATTCAATCTATTATGGATATGAATTTAGGGATATTTATTTTAGTTTTTAGATTATAGTCCAATGGCTTTCACTTTAGTGAAAGCTTTTGGTTGGCCCCTGTGTCCTTCTGATACCTTCATCCCCCTCTTCCCTTTCTCTTTACTTTCTGATATACTATAAGACACTCCAGGCTTATTTGTCTCTTTCCTATTCCAGTCTTAAAATCGATCAGCCATTTCTCCAAGGAATCCTGGCTCCTTTTACTGAAGACTAGCATTAAGAAAACAAGATCTTGGTGTGCTTGTTACTACTAGGTGCCATTGCTTCTCAGTCCTTCCAAGGAACAGAGCTGGGAAATATGTACATTATAGTAACCACTGCAAACACACATATCGAAACTTATATCTGTACTGACCTATTCATAGAGGAAACCCTAGCGCCCACCCCATCCCCTATATTTGTCACTTTTTTTGTCTATTAATAAAGAAACTGGCACCTGATTCTTATCATCTATAATATATTTACATATTTGCTCAACCCTAGCAAATATGTAAAATGGTATCAGAATTACTAAACTGTACCTCTGAGAGAAACAAATTTTCCAGTGGTTTGACCAGTTCTTTTTGCCTTTATCCTTACAGAAACTAGGCAAAACACTGTTTTCCCAAGTTCTTTCGGTCAACTCTTTTCTTTCCCATCCCTTTAGGGAGACTATGCCCTATATTTGTAACACAGTTAGGTTCATTTGTCACAGTCTGCATTTCATCCTGAATTCCCCTGACATCCTGGGTGTTTCGGTTTTTTTTGCAGGCAGTAAATGCTATTCTTATGGTATACAATTCTATGAATTTTGAAAAATGTATAGATTTATGTAATTCAACACCACAGGACCATACAGACCAGGCCCATCACCCTAAAATCTCATTGTGCAGGGGGCAGCATTTTTAATTACTTATCCAAACTTGTGGCCCTTTAAAAATCCAATATAAAATTGACTAAAATAATCACTTCTAGACTAGTATTTTTTCACACTATTTACATTTTTTTATCCAAAGTTCATGTTCCACTTTAAGAAATTGCTATTATTTATCAAACTCTAAAATTCTCTCTTGAAAAGATATCCAGTTTCCATTAATTACTAACAAGCATAGATCAAACAAGTTCATGTGGTATCCCAGGGCAATTTTCCAACATGTCCACTTCATTCTCATCTAGTTATTGTGAAAACATTTCTTTCTCTTTTTTTAATATTTTGTTTATTTATTTGAGAGAGTGAGAACACAAGCAGGCAGAGGGGCAGAAGGAAAGGGAGAAGCAGACTCTTCACTGAGCAGGAAGCCCAATGCAGGGCCTGATCCCAGGACCCTAAGATCATGACCTGAACTGAAGTCCAACACTTAAACGACTGAGCCACCCAGGCATCCCTAGTTATTGTGAAAACAATTCTAAGAAAAGCAGAAAAAACAGGTACAAAAATAACTTCCATAATATAAATCACAAATTTAGTATTTTTAAATTGCCAAGTGCTTTGAATTTTCCACATCACTGCAATCCTATTGGGCTGAGATTGGTAAAGGTTGACTGTAACTATGCTCTTTCTCATAAAAATTTAAATGACAATTTTTCTATTTCTGCAAGCCAGAATGTTTTCACTGCCTCTCTAAATTCTTTAATTTGAAAAGGGAATAATTGAGGCCAAGTTATTTCAAAGAAGTGGAAGTCAGAAGCCAGACAGGGAGAAATGAGGTAAGTCATGGTCGCTGGTTAAAATTTGGAAGGAGGTCTTTTCAAAAGCCAAGACACAGTGGCTACCAAGCCTAAGTGAGTGACACGATTAGTCAACAGACAGGAATCCAGGAGAATGGACAATCTGCAGAGTGGGCTGTCATGGAAGCACCTAGGAATACCTCTACTCAGTCTAGTTTTCCTTAGAAGGACATAGCAAAACAGAATTTCCAAGGCCTCCATAGGTTTAGTTCATCTAAGATTTAAGCAAGGGGAAATAGTTCTTAATCCTCAAGTATATCACCTGTCCTCTTCACCCAAGCTTTGGTACCTGACAGCAGAACAATGTGTGTTAACGTGGGGGTCCATGGAGAAGCTTGAGTAGGGATAGTTTGGGGTAGGTAATAGAATAAACTATGAGAAACTGTACATAAAATTGTATATGTATGTGTGTTTTTATGCATTTTTCTGAGGACAGAGTCAGAAGATTTTATCCAATGGTCAAAAGTCTATGAATCCCAGAAAAAAAGGCAAGAACTACTTAGGTTTAGATTCTGGCTGGAGAGGTAAATTTGTCCTGCCTGATTTCTTGAAGGTTCATATTCTTCCTCAGTACATATTGTTTTCTAGGAGCAGGCATTATATCCAAAAGAAACTTTATAGGACCCCCGCTATTTGAGCCTCTTAGAGTACTGGCCCCACAGTCACTCCCTGCTTCTTAAAATACTCATTTCTCTGGTTTTCATGCCACCACACCAGTTCTCCTTCTACAAATCTATCTCCTGAACTGGCATCTCTTAATGGCTTCATGTTTCCTAAAGGCAAGTGCTGTCCAATGACAGGTCATCTGTCCTTTGTTTCCTGTCTATACCCTTTCCCTTGGAGGCACCATCCACCCTTTTCTGCTGATTTCTCCAGCATGTACTATAATTTTGCATTCCCAAAATATGTGGGGATATTTCCATTTAGAAAATTGGACTCTCCTTCAATTTATTAAATATAAAATACAAAAAAACTTTTGTGATTGAACAAAATTACCTTTAAAAGTCCCTTTCAATATTGATATTTTATGATTCTAGCTTCTGTTAATCATAATGCCCTGCTCCAAATTACATTTGTTCAAATTCTCAGAGTAAATAAAATCAAAGAATTATAAAAATTGTAATTCTAGAAAAAGAGAACAATGAGTCTAGATCCCTTAAAACAGCTAATGCCAGTGCAACATTGCAAAATTAATAAAACAAGTACACAGGTCCTTGATAATGAAGAAGGGTCCCAACCTGGCTGGAGTAGTGAGTCAGAGAAGGCTTTGCAGAGGTAACCACAGAGTTGAGACTTAATGGTTGTTTGTAAAACTTCAAATTAGTTCAAAAGGGAAAGCACTGCTAGAGAAGGTAAAAGGCAAGGCATTGCAGAAGGAGGGGACAGAAATAATCGAAGGCATAAAAGATGGGAACAACATGTTTTATATCAGCACCTTTCAGAAGTTTGGAACGTAAGTACTAAGTAACAAGGTGAAAGAGGAGATCAAAGAGATAGAACAAGATCAAAAAGTGGTCTTGTATTCCATATTATGGTTTAAGGCCCTAGCAGAAGAGCACATAACAGGAATGGGGGAAGAGGATAGTGAGAAAAAGGGGTGGTGGAGAAAGTGTTTTTCAAGTTGCCTAGACTATGAATCCTTCCCCAGGGGGAACATAACATGTCCGAATATGTTGAAAATCACCATGTATGATACTCACTAAGGATGTGTGTTATGCTGGTGGAAGCTGTGGAAGCAGGGGGAAGAAAGGGTTGAGTAGCAACGCTTTAGATGTGAGGGGCCCTGGGAGAGCTGGAAACAGAATAGTGACATAGTAGATGTACACTTCTGGGAGAGCAATAGGTTTCTGTGAACAGGATAAATATGAGGGGGACAAGATTAGAAGCACAGAGGCTGGTCAATCATCCAAGTGAGGAATGACCAAGTGAGGGCCATGGTAGTTGGGATGGAGAGAAGTCAGATTTGGAAATATTTAAGACTTTGGTTTCCGAACTTGTCTGGAATCATTTGGGAAGTTAAAAAAAAAAAAAAAAAAAAAAAGCTTGTGATTTAATTAATCTGGATGTGGCCTGGTCTTTGGAATTTTAAAAAGATCCCTAGATGATTCTAAAGTGCAGACACATGGAAGGGAATCACTGGTTTAGGGAGTGAAATCAGCAGAACACAGTTGCTGAGTGGCTGCAGTTGAAAATACGGAAAAGGAATGCTGAGGATAGATGAAGCCCATGTTTCTAGCACTGGACAAATCTGTCAGGTGTATCTCGATGAAGCATTACATGTTTCTTTTCAATCATTTTGTGACACTAATGCTTGAGGAAAACATTAATTAGGTAGGTCATAAAGCTTTGTAGGCTATGGAGGTACATGGAAGTATGGAGGCCATGGAAATGGGTCCATCAGATTTATTGTCAGAAGCATAACGGACCAAGGGCCCCAGATGCGGTGCTCTGAATCTATCACAGAGTTCTAACCAAGGTCAGTCTTCCCATAGGCTGCTCCCAGCCAATGACTGAGTAGTGGAGACTCGAAACCAGAACCATAACTACAAGATGTGGACTCCCTGGGGCGCCTGGGTGGCTCAGTCATTAAGCGTCTGCCTTTGGCTCAGGTCATGGTCTCAGGGTCCTGGGATCGAGCCCCACATTGGGCTCTCTTCTCACAGGGAGCCTGCTTCTTCCTCTCTCTCTCTGCCACTGCTCTGCCTACTTGTGATCTCTGTCAAATAAATAAAATCTTCAAAACAAAACAAAAAGAAAAGAAAAAAATGGGTAACATGGGTACTGATGGGTAACATGCGTTGGGGGCCTCATCAGCTCTGTTGAACTTTTCTTAGAACTTCACTGAAACCTAACCCTCTTTCTCCCAACCTGTTTTCTTTCCTTCTGTCCTCCCCATGTAGGTCAGACCTAACCATGGTCTGATAGCTTTCCTGGCTCCTCGGACTCCCTCGCTATTTCTCTTACAGGCTAGTACTCACAATCTCTTCCGTGACTAATCCTATCCTGGTGTCTGTTTCTCAGAGGATCCAAACTAACATACAAGGTTTTAACCTTTTTTTTTTTAATTAACTTTCCTATTTGATTCTTATGAAATATGGGAAACAACTCTCCATAATTTCAGCCAAAGATAACTTAAATGAGCTTCCAAGAAGCACATGAGCAAAGCTTCAAACTGAAAGTCAAAATAGGCCTGAATTTCCCTCATCAAATTCATATGGAAGATTTCTGCACAGTCTTAACAAAGAAACCCTTTACATTAAAAGCTCCCATAAAGCATACACCTATCTAAAAACACTACTACTACTTTCAAAGGCCAAATGTTTTATGAAAAAAATTACCAATTGGCATCAAAAACATGACAGTAGCATGAGTAATTCTCCTTAACTGTACAACTTTTTGAAAATGTGTACCCTTATTTAATCTACTGTCAGGAAGTAAAATGTTACTTCCATTATCAAAAAATACTCAAAATGATATATAAAGCATCTTCTATGTGTCACACATTGTGCTGGGTACTTCACATGGTATGTTTATCTTTGCAACCATCTTCTGGAGAAAGCATTAAGTCCATTTTTTAGAAGAATAAACTGAGGCTTAGAGAGGTAGAGACTTGTCTATTTCTACAGCTTAGGGAGCAAAGCACATATTCAAACTCAAGAAGTCTATGCTCCCCTGAGCCAGGCTGCTTCCTGGCAGAACCTGCACGTGTACCAGAGGAAGGCATCCTCAAGTAAGTTTTGTTTGTCACTAACTAAGATGAGATGATATTGCTCTCACCATCCTTACTAGGGATAAGCAGTGACCAAGTCCTCTACAATTGCAAAAATGAACAACATAGAAAACAGAAACAGTGCAGAAAGGGACTTTCACAATCACCTTGTCTCATGTCTTCATTGGACAGCTAAATAATGGGGTGCCTGGGTGGCTCAGTCAGTTAGGCGTCTAATTCTTGATCAGGTCTTGATCTTGGGATCCTGAGTTCAAGTCCCATATGGGCTTCACACTGGGCATGGTGCCTACTTTAAAAAAAAAAAAAATTCAATCTGGACAGCTAAATAAATTGGTGAGAATTTCCTCTATTTTAACATACACCTTTTAAGATTTGCCTTTTAGATTTACCTATGTGGGCACTTTGCATCTCAGCCCACACCAACAGAGGAAAGCCCTGGGCTGAGGGAGTGGGAGTCACAGACAGGTAGGCGCTGTATGGTTGTTTTGGTAAATTTATTCAAACTAAAGTTGAAAACATTCCACTCCCACGCCACCAAAGAGAAACAAAGATTGCTTCCATCTCCCTCTGGCCCTCAGGTGGTTCCCAGGACCATGAAGCTGGTGGGAAGGGAGAGGCTCTTCTTTTTTTTCCAAGTTCACGTGCTAGTTCCATCAGCTTAGAGCAGGTGAATGAGAAAGGGAAAGGAGGAGGTGCTGTGGTTTCTGGGAAAGAAAAGTGCAGTTGTTCCTTGCCAACTTTTTTCTCCCGCACAGAAGGTGCAACTTTCTCCCTACTGACAGATAATTGAGTATTTTCCCTCCTCTTACCCCTTCCAATTTTAAGAGGAAATTCAAGACCCACTGCCCTTTCTGAAAAATTTTCTCTCTCAGGCAGACTGCCATTATCAACAGTAGGTAAATATTCACTGCAAAGGAACTTAGTGTGTTTTTTTGCCAGCCCACATACGAATTTAATTTAGAATACTAATGGGCGGGGCGCCTGGGTGGCTCAGTGGGTTAAGCCGCTGCCTTCGGCTCAGGTCATGATCTCAGAGTCCCGGGATCGAGTCCCGCATCGGGCTCTCTGCTCAGCGGAAGGCCTGCTTCCCTCTCTCTCTCTCTGCCTGCCTCTCCATCTACTTGTGATTTCTCTCTGTCAAATAAATGAATAAAATCTTTAAAAAAAAAAAAAAAAAGAATACTAATGGGCATGGTAAACACTTAAATATTATTTGCTATGTTTCCTTTTTTGAATAAAGAATAATTAGTTTTTAGTTTAAGTCATAAAGTGCAATTTGTTAGTGTAATGTAAACTACTTTATATTTTGTTCTTCATCTGGGCCCTGGGTATCACACTAAGCAAGTCTTTGAAAGTCCAACGTTTGAATTGCTAATTAGATCACTAGCAATTCGTTTTTTAAATAAATAGTCCATCTGTAATACTTCAGACCCTGAAGCCATAGGTGGTCCATTTTTAATCATCAAACTTCAAGGTTTGCTCTCACATGGAATATTTAAGATTTTTCTGTAGAAATGACTAAGATTCTAGAAATTTCCCTTGTAACGTTGTAGAGGGTGTCAATGTATACAATCCATCTGAAAGACCCTTTAATATTCAAAAACTGTCATATAACCTAGCCTTGGGTCTTTGAAAGAAAGGTTACCTGTGAGGGGTGCCTGGGTGGCTCAGTCAGTTAAGTGTCCACCTTTGGCTCAGGTCGTGATCCCTGGGGTCCTGGGATCAAGTCCCGCATCTCATCAGGCTTCCTGCTCAGTGGGCAGTCTGTCTCTCCCTCTCCCTCTGCTTGTACTATTTCTCTCTCTCTCTGCCAAATAAATAAATAAAATCGAAAGGAAGGAAGGGGAGGAAGGGAAGGGTAGGTAGGTAAGTAGGTAGGTATGTAGGTTACATGTTGAATCATCCCTGTTCTAGGTCCATTCCTTCCTCTCCAGGCTCCAAAATGATTAAATGCTAAGTTTTGCTTATTCAGGGCCTCAAAACTGGGTCACAGCTTAATAACTTCCACTTGGAAGTGTTTCCTGACAAAGTTAACTTCCTCCTGATGTACTCCTATGGCTCATGCTTTAAGGTTGATCCTGGTTTAACTCCACCTCCACCAGAATGTAAGCTCTAACAGATCTAAGACCAGGTCAATCTTGTTGACCACTCTATCCCCCAAATCTAGCATTGTGCTAGAAATTCAATAAGTATGAATGGAATAATCAAATAGAAGGCTTCCCTCATTCTATCTGAACCCTCATTTAGCATTTTATATCATGGAAAGTGTCTGTACTCCCTTCTCTAAAATTGCCTCTCAGGTGGGCACACTCTCCTCTCATGCCCTCTCAACCTTTTCCATTGCTCTTCCAGTGGCTTCTTTCCCACTGCCTTATCTTTATGTCAGTTCCCTACACCCCAGCCTAGCCCATCATCTCCCTGCCAGCACATGATAGGTACTTCGTAAGTATGTGTTGAATGAATGAATGCCATGCTTCAAACTCTCCTGGGAAAAGGTTATCCGTCTCCATGGCTTCAATAATTATGTTAAACTGAGGAGGTCTAAATATCTAACCCTAAACTAAATTTCTCACCTGGGCAAGAAACCTGTGTCTCCACAAGAACCCTTATGTCAATATACTCACCACTAAACTTAGGATTTCTAATTAAACAGCAGATTAATCAAATGCAATTATCTCCATTCCCTCTCCAACCTCTGCTAAAATGATGGCAAAGGAATTTCTTTAAAAAAAAAAAAAAGAAAAAAGTACAAATCCACAAGGGGAAGGAGAACAGAAGAGAATACAAGAACTAACTGAAGATTTCAGTACATTGTTAGAAGGCACTGAATGGAGGCGAAATAACCAAGTTAGGACAGTGTGGATATGGCATTTTTTAAAATCATCTCTAAGAATACTCATGATAGTTGCATTTATTTTCTTTTCTTTCTTTTTTTTTTAAATTGGCTCTGTTTCTTCCAGGTACCTTTTTCCCTTTTCTCTTTTACTGTTTAAAGGTTTCTAAAAACCGAAATAGATACTGGTGCACACAGAGAACTGACTCAGCCTACAGAAATTACACATGGAGACCCCAGGTACCAAGGAAAGCTCATACCCTAGATGGGCTGAAACACCCTGAAGTGATAGCTCACATAATGAACAGGATACATAGGGCTGCCTTCCCAAACTCTACTCATGAAAACTGGCAGCAGGCTTATATCCCCCAGGAACATCCACAGATTCTTCTCTTAGGAACTGAATAGCCCAAGGAGAAGACTTCCAAGCATTTGGAGGTTTCCTCAACAACAAATAAAATCCACCATGTAAGCCCTGCCCATGCCCATACAGCTTCCATGAAGCCTTTTTAATGCTCTATTCTTAAGTCAGAACAGACGGGATTCATAGTATGAACATAAATGTCAGACAGGGATTACCAAACATTTGAGGATCGAAAAAGAGAAAATGAAGGAAAAATCGGCACCTGGAGGAAACACAGCCAATTAAGAAGGGGAAAAATGCAATTAATGTCTTTAGACATGTGAAAAGATACTATATCCATAAAATAAGTATAGGATGCTATGAAAAAGGAATAAACAGGAGAGAGAGAGTGAGTACTTGGAATTTAAAGTGAGGTAGCCATAAAAAACTTGCCCATGAATCAGAAGATAACATCAAAGAAATCTTGGTCCCTCTCCTGGTGGGGCAGGGTATGGGGGTGGGACAGAGATTTAAGGGGGGGGGACTTAAAAAAAGATTAGAGAATTGATTCAGAAATGCTAACTGCCTAAACAAATTGAAGAAAAAAGGGAACAGAGAATGTTGTGGGGAGGAAATCATCAAAGGAAAAATTCATGTAAATAACCCCCCAGAGAGCAGGGCCATGAAGGTAATGAGAAGTGAGGCAAATAGTTTTCCATCAAAAAACTTTTAGTACTATTAGATTTTTTTTTTTTTTTTGGAGAAGGGGTGGAAGGGCAGAGGGAGAGATTCTTCAAGCAAACTCCCTACTAAGTGCTGTGCCTGACACAGGGCTCAATCTCTCAACCCTAAGATCATGACCTGAATTGAAATCAAGAGTCAGACACATAATTCACTGAGCCACCCAGGTGCCCCAGCACTATTTAATTTTTAAACCATGTGTATATATTATCTTCATTATCAACTTAGTAGGAGGAAAAAGTCCTCTATTTCTTACCCCTATATCTATCCTACTTTTCTATATTCCCTTTCTCCATTAATAGTATCAACATCAGTTAGGTCTGAAACAACCCTTTCCAATTCTACTCTGGAAAGATTTTTCAGACATGCCTCCTCTCTATACCTACTGTCCTCATCTGATCCTGTCACCTCTCTGGGGACTGGTTCCACAATATCATTACTGTCTTCGGTCTACTCCCTACCCACCCTGCCCAAGCCATCCTGCGGCTGTCACACTTTTAAAAGCTTTGCATGCCTGCTGTGGACTGACAATGTTCTCTCTTTATATAGTCCCCCTCTTTCAGGATACACCTCAAGGCTTGGAGTCAGTGGGTATGTGTTTTCCCTATCTACCCTGATCCCCACTGCCACTTGCAAACCACTTTACATCTCAACCCTTCAAAACTCACAGCCCTTCTGAATATGTCATCTGACCACAATAGCCAATACTGCTCTTTTTGACTGTCATATGGGTTAAGTTAAACCAGTTACTGAAATCCTAGCACCGAGCTCACCATCTTCTCTCTACCACTACTTGTCATAATTCCTGGCAATTTGAACATCCATATAAAAAAAGGCTCCCCAAATCCCGGCCTGTTGTTTTCTTAATTTTCTCAGTTCCATTGATAGACTCCATGTAGGCCACCCACTGCCATGGTCATGGTCAGGATCTTGTCATCACCATCAACTGACTGCAAGCTCCTACCTCTCCAGCTTCCCTCAAGAACCTCTAGCCCAACATTGTGCAAGAGCACTGGAAACACTCAACTGAAAAGCTCTTCCTCACTATCCACCATCCATAGTTAAATACCATGTTTCGGTGCTATAATCACTCCCTGGAAAACACTCTTTAAGAGACTGACGTGCTACCTACTGCGCTAATGAGCCACCTGGAAAAAACTCTTTAAATGATTTGTTCTTTCTCCCTCCATTCTGCTTGCCCTATTTGTCCAACCCTAATAAAGCCTTACTCTGCTCCTAATCCCAAGTAGCTAAACTTCTCCCCAGAAAAGGAGTAAAACATGACAGAGTTCTGTGAATTGGTCCAATTTTGAACCAAAAATATCAAATCACAAACAACACTACCCATCATTAAGTCCCATTAATTTCTCTGGTACATTTGTTTTCCCCTCGGCAAGATGCTCATTCTCTATTACCTCTACCTTTATCTCTCCTGCTTGCCATAACTTCTTGTATCCCTCTACTTGCCTCCCTTTCATACTTCATTGAGAATCCAGAAACTATGAAACAAGAACTACCTCTCTCATCCTCCTACCATCAATGCTGTGAATCCAGCTACATATGAACCAATATACTGTGTTTTCTCCTGCCAACAGGAAGATTCCTTGCTTCCACATGAGCCATTTAAGAACTACATTCCTAAAACCATCTTTGATCTCTCCTCTCTTCAAGCCCCCTTCTTCACCTGGATCATCAACATCAGCAGAGAATTATGTTTAATATCACTCATCTCAAGCAAAACAATGTCCTCGACCTATGTTTTCTGCCAGCTCCCATCCCATTTATCTCCTCTCCACAAAACTTCTCTCAAGAGTTGTCTTGATGTATAACCTCCACATTCTCACTTGCCATTCTCTCTTCAACTTACTTTGATGTGGCTTCATACTAGTTTTTCTTATTAAAAATATTATATAGGAAACAACATAAGGTTGTTGGACTTTGACCTCTTGATTTCCAATCCCTGTTCTGGGATCACAACCTGAGCTGAAGGTAGATGCCCAACTGACTGAGCCACCCAGGTGCCCCGCAAACTCATTTCTG
>NC_081557.1:26008104-26026599 GCF_022355385.1 Mustela nigripes | reverse complement strand
CTCTAGGGCCTCTGTACAGGCTGTTGCCTTGGACAAGAAACTCTTTCCCCAGATTTTAGCAAGGCTAACTTAGCTGCATGTTACCATCCCAGAGAAGCCCATCCATCTAAAGTAGTGAACTTCCTCCTCCACCCAGTTACTATTTATCCCAATATTCTCTCTGACTCGCTAGGTAAAAAAGTAGCATAACTTGTCTATGTCTCAATTTCCTTAGCTATAAAATGGGGATAATAAAAGCAACTATCTCATAGGGTTGTGGTGAGGACTAAAAAAGCTAGCGCACATAAAAGCACACAGAATGCTGTTAGCATACATAAAGTATCCAATATTGAGGTCAATAATGGCCTTTCTTCATCTTACCATGGCCAATTATGAAAGCTCTTTCCAGCTCTTCCTTATCTCTTAGGCAGCACTGAACAAAATTCCTAACTCCTTGCTTCAAACACTTCCCATGGCTTCTGGGACATCATACTTCACTGGCTTTCTTTCAACTTCAATGAATGCTTCTTTGCAGGATACTTGCTGGCTGTTCGATTTCTAAATATTGGGATATTGAGCCCTCTCTTTTTACTATCCAAACCCTCCCTAGATAACCTGATCCAGTTCTATGCTTTTAAATACCACCTATATACTGATGTTGCTGAAATTTATATCTTCAATCCTGGCTGTGCCCAAGCATCAGACACAAATATCTAACTGCCATCTCCACCAGGTTACTAAGTTAGTATTATAAACCAGAGATCTAGATCAGAATACTTAAGGACTCCTCTCTCCCCATCTCAGCCATGCATCTACTCCTACCACATCTTCTGATTTTTATAATAGCTATCATCATTCATCCAGGTGATCAGGCCTAAAAACACATCTAATGTTTCCTCCTTCCCTCAGCCTGACGTCCAAATGTTAGAAGTCCTGCTTGTCTCACCACCAAAATATATCCCAAATCCATCTCTACTTCCTACCATGCTGCTACTGTCACTTTACTTCAAACTACTGTGATATTTTTCCTGAATACAGCAAAATCTTCCCCATGAGTTTCCCTGCCTTGACTTTTTGTCCCCAACAAGCCAGTTTCCCCACAGCAGCCAGAGTAATCTCTAAGTATATATCTGATCTCATCAATTCCCTCCTTAAAATCTTCCAGAGGCTTCTCAACACAATTAGAATAATCGAACTGGTGAACTCAGGATTATATGTGATCTGACTCTCCAGCCTTAACTCTTACTATCTTCCCCATCACTCTCTCCAATCCAGACACGCTGGCCTTTTTTCAAACATAAAAAACTCATTAAAAAAAAAAAAAAAAAAAGATTATTTGAGAGAGAGAGAGAGAACACAAGCAGGGGGGAGTGGTATGAGGGGTGGGCAGAGGAAGAAGCACACTCCTCACTGAGCAGGGAGCCTGTTGTAGGGCCCAATTCCAGGACCCTGAGATCACAACCTGAGCTGAAGGTAGATGCCCAACTGACTGAGCCACCCAGGTGCCCCGCAAACTCATTTCTCCTCTAGGGCCTCTGTACAGGCTGTTGCCTTGGACAAGAAACTCTTTCCCCAGATTTTAGCAAGGCTAACTTAGCTGCATGTTACCATCCCAGAGAAGCCCATCCATCTAAAGTAGTGAACTTCCTCCTCCACCCAGTTACTATTTATCCCAATATTCTCTCTTATTTTTCTTATAGCATCCAAAGCCAAATAAAATGCTATTTGTTTACACATTTAATATGTTTCCTATCTCTGCCATATAAGATCTCATGAGGGTGAAGGGGGCCCCTCTTATTCACAAATGAACCTCCAGCATCTAGAATACTAATTAGCCCACGGTAGGTACTCATTAGGTTTTAATTCAATCAATCTGAAGAAAACAAAAACAGTATTCACCTTTTACTTTTAGCATAGGGGTAAATGAGCATTGAGAAGCACTGACAAGTAAACTTACTGTTAGTATATCCTCAGTCAAGACCAGTATGTTAACCGAAGTCAGTTATTATACAAATCAATTATCACTAAAGAAAAAGAATACTGGTACATCTTATCAGAAATATCATATAAAAAAGAAACTTACCTGCATTTTTAGGTACTCCACTTATTATTTTGTAACCCCATGATAATTTTCTAAATTAGACAAGGTATTGAACACTGAAAAAAAGAGGCATCTTCCAGATACGTAGAAATATAGCCAGGACTCACAGACTCAGGTCTACAATACCTGTGTTCTTTCTATCAGATCATGATTTTGACATTATAGTCTATCTAGATATTTCAGAGCACTTCCAATCAGTGGTAGTAGAAGTCAGAGATATTTTCAAAACCTCAAAAGTTATAGTTTGTAATGCCTAAAATATCAAGTACCCTGACATAAAAAAAAAATGGATTCTCATTTAAAACACTAACACCCTGGTGATCAGGTATGCTGATTCAAGTTTTTGATTAATAAAATGGGATTTTAATAATAAATGAGTTTGGCAGTCAAGATCATTGTAGTAGTAAAACAGAACCTCACACATCCATAAGATCAAGTCCAAATTCTGCAGCATAGACAGAGCCTTTTTACTCTGACCCCTGCTTCTCTCCTAGCTACTTTTCATAGCATGTCCATGAGTATGGTCAGCCTCATGACCATTTGGAATAATCTCTGCCTATCTTTTACCAGCTCAAATGTCACCTCCTGCTTGTAGACTTTCTTAATCCCTTCACAAACTGAACTATCTCTCCTCTAGGTTCCCAGATGATCTTTGAACTTGATTTTAAACAGCATATTATAGTACTTAGTCTGTTACAGGTTTTCCTGACTAGGCTGTAAATGTTGACTGAATTAAAGAAATATGTTGTTTAAATTCCTAAATCAATATGCAAAACACCTGTCACAGAGTAAATGATTATAGTAGTCCCCCCTTATCTGTGGGGATATATTCCAAGACCTCTCTCTGGTAGACACCTGAACCACAGATAGTACCAAACCCTATTTATATACTGTTTTCCTCTATAAATACAGACCTATGATGAAGTTTAATTTATAAATTAAGCACAGTAAGAGATTAACAATATGAACAATTATAATAATATATTATAATAAGTTGTATGAATGCAGTCTCTCTCTCAAAATACTTATTGTACTGTACTTACCCTTCTTTGGGACTGCAGTTGACCACAGATAACTAAAACCACAGAAATCAAAACCACAGATAAGGGGGGACTATTGTAATTTGGCCAAACTAATTAATCGATGATTGAACAAAAAAAGTCTGATTAGAATTAGGCTTATAGTTAAAAGTTGCCTAAATAACTTAATCTATGTGTGAAATTGAAGGTTTCTTAAATACAAACATATATTAAACTCCCAAGAATTCAGGCCTCTATATGCTTTGTTTTTAACACTTAAAAAGTTTATTGCTACTTTGGCTAATTGTACAGTCTCCCGACACAGGTGAATTTGTTAAAGAATCATCACCTGGAAAAATCACTGTGTCTAAGAGGTTCTCAGAAGGATCATCAAGCCTCTAAATCTCACCAATATTCTGACCCAATGAACCCTACTGACTCCTCCCAAACTGTTCTCTGGTTAGAAGTGAATTTTCCCAGATCTCTTCCAAGATCTTACTCCTGTTTCTTTGTGTTGGTCAGCACCACCGTACATTCATCATTCATCACCGGAAATGTGACTGATGACTAAACTAGCAGAAACATGGAATATGTTCTAAATAGGTATCACTTTTAAATGAACTTACTGAACTTTATATTGTCACAACAAATCTTCATTTCTTGATGGTTCCTAAAAAAAGATACAGAGTTTTAAAATTTAATAAAAGTGCTGTTATTTTTGTAATCCTTTGAACCTTCCTTAATATGTATTTACTAATATGATCTCAGCTTTAATAAAATGCCACTTAAACTTTAACATTAAAAAATAATGTACTAATAATCTTAATTTCAAAATTAACCACCTAATTATAACTAATGTGTAAGTATTTGTATAAAGTTTAGCAAAATATCATTAGTGTTTCATACCAATCTAAGATCCAGAGCATATAATAACGTTTCAAAACTCGACCCTCATTTCTTTGTTACAAAACATGCCTCTAATTGGTTATTTAAAAACATTTAAAAATATTTACAAAGGAAAATACACCAAAAGTTATCAACAAAGACTGTTTTTGATTACTGTAGGAGTCTAACCTATTTAAATTTTTCTAAGAATTATCTTGAGCATGCAGTTTAGAAATGTTTGTCTGAACAATTTAAGCTTAATCTTACTATGTTCATAAACACAAACACAGAGTATGAAAGAACACAACACAAATTGTTGGTTTTATTGGCATTACAATGTAGCTTTAATACAAGCTAAATATAAACACAGTTGTTAGATATTCAGTCACTTATCCTGGGAAACAAAATGCCAAGATCAACCTCGAAGCGCTTATAAAAATGAAAATGTATAAAGGATCTTCAATTAGCTCTAAGGACAATATATACAAATGCAAAAATGGGAAAGTGCCAATAATCACATCACATGCCGAGCTGTTTGTTGACTGAGGAATAAAAACGATTCTACTTTTAAAATTAAATAGCTTTAGGTAAAAGCATGCAATTTCCCACATCCACTATCTTTGTATTCTGCACAGAGTTCCAAGGCAAAGATTGCTTCTGGCTTTCTGAACCACCAGAGAGGATGATGACCTGCGTGGCTGACTTATCACAGGCCTTTTAGTCTTCTTTCCTGATAGGTCCTTAGCTTCTTTGGAAGGAGGCATATGAATGGGTTTCCATGGAATTGGATTATAAAAGGCTGGTTCTGGATAAGAATTTCCACTGTAAAAATCTAAAATTATTAAAAAGTCAGAACAAAACAAAACAAGAAAAAACTTCTTGAGATCAAAGAAACTACTTATTTTTAAATTCCTAGAAAAATGTTACAGTATCAAAAGGGCAAAAATAATACTGACAAGCCAATTTAATCCATTTAAAATTTGAACTCTAATATATTTTCAAACAAGTAACATTTTTCAAATATAGTAAGTACTGCAATAAAAATTAAAATATAAGTGATAATTCTAAGTCCAAAGAGTGTTGTCAAAATCTATATAAATAAAAACTCATATAAAAATTTTATTAAGAAATCACTTTTAGAACCCTTAAACTGATCAAAATCTTCATTTTCTTAACTCAGTATAGGAAACCACTGTTTGTGTACTAGTTTTTCCTAGTCAGACACTGAAGTTTAGAGAAAAGAAAGGTATATTGCATTATAGCTAAAGTGAATCAAAACTCTTGTTCTGAATCACTGAAATTCTAAATTATTATCAATCAAATTAATCTGATTATATACTACCCCTGTAATTTTGATTATTAAAAGTAGAAGAGCATTTTCAGACAAATGTTTATTAGAACAACTCATTAAAAATGCAAAATTTGATAAAATAATCCATTATTGTAGCAAACAACTTCTAGTCAATATATATATTCCCACCTGAAGTTTTAACTATACTAATCAATTGTTGGGTTAAAACCACTGCTTATTCCTCTTTTTTTTTTTTTTCAAACAGAAAAAGAGAAAGCAAGGAGCAGACCATGCCTAGTGCCTAATATCTGTAATGGATGACTTTTGTGACACGTAGGAGAGGCCTAAACCCTGACAGCAGGAATGTGTTGTTCAGACACTGGCAACCCACTTTGACTGCATAGATATGTCAACACACACTTCACCAAGATGGTCAAAACAAAGTCTGGAATATGTTCTATTGTGTGAACAGAACAGAATGGGGTATTTTTAATAATAAATCACTTAAACAAGTGAAGGCAGCTGTCAGCAAGGTATGAGCTTCCAACATGAAGTACAAAGAAAAACATGCACTGCCATTTATATAATCAGAGCAAGCCTAAAGGCCAACCGGTTTTGTGTCGGGTTCATGTGCTGCCTAGTATTCCACCCTGCAAAAGGAATGTACCAAAGACATTGGAAGCTCAGCCTCAGAGATGGTTAGAAGAAGGGGAGGAAAAATGATCTTTTAAATATATCCTCATGAAGGCTTCAAAAACCAAAAACATAAGAAAGTTCCACGTGTTTCTTACTGGCAGAAATCATTACTTTGCAGTTTTGCAACTACTGCTTTTAAAATATATCTAATTTATAAGAGAATGACAAAAGATTTGTAGTATCTCTATAGGAACATAGTGTGTTATAATCTTCCAAAAAATAGTAATTTGAAAGAAAAATGAATTTTACACATATCTATTTATGTCAGAAGGAAACATAATGTATAATATTTGCTCCTGTAAGCCATATTTATCTAAGCCACATAACATAAAAACCAACCTGTAAGTTTTCCATTGGCATAACCATAGCTCTTTGCAGCTGGACGAGGTTTATTTTTTGCATTTTCCAACCATTCCTTAAACCTTTTCTCTGCTATTTCCTTTTTTTCCTGTAATTCAGCTTGCCGTTGTTTTTCTTTTTCCTTAAAATGACAAGACCAAAGAATCTCTAGTGATGTTCTGTAACTAAAAATTCTATTCAAATTCAATTGACTCCTTCCCCAATAGCTTCCTACCCCAATGGCTTACTGATCATAAATATTAAATCATATTTCTATAAATTGATAAAAAAAAATTAAACATGATCAGATATGTAATCTAAAGGTGGCTGCTTCTACACAAGACATCAAGCCCAAGAAGGAAAAATGCAATTCGCAGTTGTTTTTTTTTTTTTAAGATTATTTATTTATTTGACAGAGATCACGAGCAGGCAGAGAGGCAGGCAGAGAAGAGGGGAGGAAGCAGGCTCCCCGCCGAGCAGAGAGCCCAATGTGGCGCTCAATCCCAGGACCCTGGGATCATGACCTGAGCCGAAGGCAGAGGCTTTAACCCACTGAGCCACCCAGGCGCCCCCAATTCGCAGTTTTAAAATGGAACAGTAACTTACAATGTAATAAGGCTTTCATAAAAGTGCATAAAAAATATTTAAAAGCATAAACCATGAAAAAAAGTTTGAACCTGACTGAAAATATATCAAAAAGCTTATAAATATTCTTCAACCTGAAAAAGCCATAAATGCATATTCATATCTAAAACTTCCACATAGTATAAAGAAGTAGGGATAGTTTCATGTCTTTGTTTTATGGTAAAGTGGTCCCTATTTTCTATTAGAAACTTTTTATACAATATAGTTGGCACATATGAACACTAAAGCCATATATTCCAACTGGTTACTTTAATAAAAATATACCTTTTCTTTCTTCTTCTTTTCACTTTCTTCAGCATTTTTCTTCTTTAACCATTCTTGGTATTTTTCTTTTGCCTTTTCTTGCAAATGTTCTTTCTCCAATTCCTTTGCTGCTTTTTCCTCCATTTCCTTATTAATTTTTTGTTCCCTTTCTTTTCTTTTCTTAAATAAAAATGAAAGAATTTCAATTGCATTATCTGTAATTATGCCCATATAAGCAAGGAGTGTTATATGCAGTAATTTTCTAAACTTCAGTTATTTCTTAAAAGAGATGGTAACATAGTGGTTAATACAATGTAGCTTTTGAAAATATATAACATACCTGTAATTGCCTGGTCAATTGTAGTCTACCAGCTTTGCTATAAATTTCATGAGGACAGTAACAAAGACCTTGCCCACTGAAGTATACTCAGAGGTTGTAGCAGTACTAGGTAAACAGTAGGTGCTCAATAAAGATTTGTTGGTTAATGAAAAGAAATTACAACCCATTAGACTGTTCTAAATCTTGTATTTTAAAGTAGATGTTTACCTTCACTCTAAAGTAGAAACCATATATTTATATTTCCTGACAGTTTGCCAATACAAATACTTAGCTAAAATCTTTGTCATCTGTGAGGTACACAGCACCAAAAAAATAACATTTTGAACCATTAAATACCGTTATAAGGGCACATACAGACAAATCTCTAGCTACATAATTCTTATAAGTTCTACAGAGACCAGAGGTGGCAAACTTTGGTCCCCAGACCAAACATGGTCCTGTATTTGTAAATAAAGTTTTACTGAAATATGGCCAAACCCATTTATTCATACGTCTATTGTCGGTGGCTGCTTTTGCACCACAACAGCAAGTTGAAGAGCTACAACAGAGACTGTATGGGCTACAAAGCCTAAACTATTTATCTGGCCCTTTAAAAAAAAAATCTGACTGTAACTCAATGTTTGTTTCCTTTTCATTCAGAAGATAATTTACCAATCCACCTATATTCTAAATAAACCAATAACATGGCTTACTCTCCTTATCAAAGATTTAAAAATAATTTTCAAGGCCGAAGTGTATGCAGTACAAATGCCAGATGCATTACCCTTCATGGAGCAAAAGAAATATGATCGAAGAAAAAAATTCTTCCCTTGAAAGCATCTTGTAGAATATGTTAATGTAAGTAATTCAATTAACATCCAAGTAAGAAACACTAGTTCCATAGAATATACGTCAGATGCCATACAGGAAAGACGGGTTTTAAAATTCAAAGCCCAGCACGCTTGGGTGGCTCAGTCAGTTGAGTGACCACTCTCAGTTTCGGCTCAAGTCATGATCTCAGGGTCGTGAGATCGAGCCCCATGTAGAGCTCCACTGCTTCTCTCCTTTTCCCTCTGCCCCTCCCCACTGCTTCCTCTCTCTCTCAAATAAATAAATAAATCTTAAAAAAAAAAAAAAATCAAGCCCAAGATGCTATGTGTACTTCTGTCTTGCTGGTCAACCAACAGCTGCAACAAGGAATCCTTTCTTGCTGAGAACACAATTTCCATTAAAACAATAATGGACTTTACTTCATACTGTCAGAAAAGCTACAAGATTAAAAACAATCTTGTAGTATATTTCACTCACTGTCTGACTCATGAGACTCCTCCACAACCTCATCAACAAGGAGTCTTCCAGTCCCTATGTTGCCTTCCATTATAACAGCTAACATCTAATGAGTGTTGACTCTTCTTATTACTTTTGTATATACTTTATACATATGTACTATATCAATTCTTATAACCACAATATGAGGTAGGCAGTATTATAATCTCAACTTAAAAATATGGAAATGAGGGACGCCTGGGTGGCTCAGTTGGTTAAGCAGCTGCCTTCAGCTCAGGTCATGATCCCAGCGTCCTGGGATCAAGTCCCACATCGGGCTCCTTGCTTGGCGGGGAGCCTGCTTCTCCCTCTGCCTCTGTCTGCCTGTGCTCACTCTCTCCCCCGATCTCTCTCTCTGATAAATAAATAAAATCTTTAAAAAAAAAATATGGAAATGAGGCACAAAGAAGGTAAGTCATTTGCCTAAATTTACACAGGTGGTAAATGGCAGATAACAGAGCATACAGACACCAAAATGAATGTTAAGAATAATTTTATGTCAATTATTTCAATTTAAATGAAATGCCAAAGTTCCTTAAAATATATGATTTTCCAAAACTGATTCAAAAAGAAAATAGAGTATCTGAATAACGCTCTACTTGTAAAAATAATTCAGAATTTAAAATCTTCCCACAAAGAAAACCCCAGGCTCTAATAGCTTCACTGCCAGATTTCATCACACATTTAAGGAAGAAATAATACTAATTACTACACAAAGTATTTCAGAAAATAGAGGAAAAAAGGAATACATCCAAACTCATTTTAAGAACCCAGTATTGTTCTGATATCAAAACAAGGCATGGAAGTCACAATATACTAATAAGGATGAGACAAGATAACTGTTCTCATCATCAAAAACTTGAAATTTTTAGAGATACATTTAATGAAAGATGTATAATACCACTATACCTGGAAAACTAAAAAACACTACTGAGAGAAACTAAAGATGACCTAAATAAATAGAAAGAAAAATCATGTTTATAGATTTAAAATTTGATATTACTAAGATGGCAATTTTCTCCAAAATGATCTATATATTTAATGAAATCACAATAGTGTCAGGTATTATTAAAGCAAACATGATCAGAGAAATTCATAAGCTGATTCTAAATTAAATATGGAAAGACACAGAATAACTAAAAACAATTCTGAAACAGAAGAAAAAAGATGGAAGATTTACATGATCTGATTAGAAGAATAATTATAAGTTCAATAATTATAAAACTAAAGTAACAGAGTAATGTGGTACTGGCACAGGACTAGATCAAAGGGAGAGAAAAGGGTCCAGAAATAGACCCATATTTATATCGCTAATAGATTTTAAACAAAAGTGCCAAGGTAATTAAATAGGGAAAAGAGAATCTTTTCAACAAATAGTGCTAGAACAACTGGACATCCATATCCAAAAAAAGAAAGAGAAAGAGAGAACCTTGACCCTTAACTCATACCACACATTAAAATTAACTCAAAATATACATATAGGTAAAACTAAAGTTTTACACCTTCCAAAAGAAAACAATGGAGAATATTTTCATACACTTGGTGTAGGCAAATGTTTCTTAAATAGGACACAAAACCCACAAGCTACATAAAAAAATTTTTTTTTTTATTTTTTTAAAAGATTTTATTTAGTTATTTGACAGACAGAGATTACAAGTAGCAGAGAGGCAGGCAGAGAGAGAGGAGGAAGCAGGCTCCCCACTGAGCAGAGAGCCCAACGCAGGGCTCGATCCCAGGACCCTGGGACCACGACCCAAGCCGAAGGCAGAGGCCTCAACCCACTGAGCAACCCAGGCGCCCCATAAAAATTTTTTAAATATGGAACTTTATCAAAATTTAAGACTTCTCTTTAAAAAAATCCTATAAGGAAAATTAAATGGGAAGAAATACTTGCAATACATACATGTGACAGGACTTAAAGGAATATAAAAGAAAACATGCAACTTATGAGTAAAATATACAATTCTTCCACAAAAAATTTAAGCACAAAACAAAAACAGGAAATGAGATGTAGAAATGGTTGATAGCATTAAAGACTGAATTGGGTACCTCAAAATTTTTATGCTGAAGCCTTAACCTTCAAAGTGACTATATTTGGAGACAGGACTTTTAGAGAGGTAATGAAGGTGATTAAAGTCCTAAGGGTAGGGTTCAAATTCCATAGGGCTGGTGTCCTTATAAGAAGAGACATCAGAGAGAAGGGCTTGTGAGGGTATGGAGAGAAGGCATTCATCTTGCAAGCCAAGTAGAGAGGCCTCAGGAGAAACCTTCACTGATAACCTGCATTTTAGACTTCCAGCCTCCAGAACTGTAAGAAAATAAATTTCCATTGTTTAAGCCACCCAGTCTATGGAATTTTTTTTATGGAAGCCCTAGCAGGTTAATACAACAAGTTTATGAAAAGATGCTAAATATCATTAGATCTCAGGGAAATGAAAATTAAAACAGCAATAACATACCACCACATAGTCACTTAACTGAAAAAGACAGACAATATCAAGTTTGGCAAGAATGTGGTGCAACAGGAACTTTCATACAATAGTGGTGAAAATATAAAATGATACAAGCATATTAAAAAACAGTATGGCAGTTTCTTTTAAGCACATACTTAACATACAAACTGGCAATTCAGTTCTTAAGCATTTAACCAAGAAATGAAAACTAATGTCCACAGCACAACTTGTACATAAGTGGTCATAAAATTTTATTTGTAATATCCCAAAACTGAAAATAGCACATTTTTCCACCAACTGGTAAATGGATATACAATTTATGGTTACTGCACAGAATACTCCACAGAATGGTTACTACTACTCAACAATAAAAAGTACAATCTTAAAAGAGCAAATTTTAAAAACAAAAGAGGCCCAATGCAAAAAATATATATTCTACGATTCCATTTAAATGAAATTCTAGAAAAGGTAAATCTAATCCACAGGGAAAGAAAGTGGACTAATGGTTTTCTTGGAGCTGGGACTAGTTGCGGGTGGGGAACAGGGCTTGAATGCCAAGGGGCGGGGGGGAACTTTCAGGAGTCACAGAAATATTCTCTATCTTACTGTAGTGATGTTTATTACACAGGCATATAAGTTCGTCAAACCTCATCCAAATTAAGATAGGGTTATTTTACTGTATGTAAATTATAGCTCAATGAAGTTTCTTTTAAAACCTCAAAAAGACTGGTTGCCCTCTCTTTTAAGAGGTGCGGCCCCGAACGTTCGGTTAGATTCTTGATGCTTGGTGCGAAATAAAGCTTTGCTTGGCCTTCAAAAGAAATTTTAAAAATTAAAAAAAAAAAAAACATCAAAAAGAATTTCTGTAGAATTTAAGCTGGAGAAGAGAGAACAGAATGCTTTTAGTTAGCACAAGGAGAGGAGAGCAGGCACTCAGAGGGATGCACTAAGACAGAGAGCAGCCAGCTACTAAGTGGCTTCAGATTTTCTGGCACTCCAGTTCTATACCACACAGAGCACAACAATAAATCTTCCCTTTTTTAAGACAGGGCCCTGAGAGAACCTTTGTTTCTTGTAACTAAAGGAAACTAACAAAATAACTGGGTACCTAAAGTTTCAAAACCTCTATTTTGGTTCCTTCAGTAGTATCTGGAACAGAGTAAAAGTGTTGAATGTCTGAATGATGCATTGGATAAGTGTTATTTATGCTTTATCAACCTGTACTTTTTACATTGAAAAATCAGTTCCATGTTTTGAGAACTAAAAGTAATTTTATTTTTAACTATTTCTGAAAACAGTAAATAAGGGTCCTTTCATAACATATGTGATAACACACTGTAAAAAAAAAAAATCTAGAAAAATGAATTAGTATGGCCACACAAATGTAAGAGTACCAGATAAGATAAGCCATTTATTTGAAAATGATTTAACAATTTAGTGTCATATTAGAAGAAATCGACTTTGCTAATGGATATACAAATTCTTTTTGTCTGATTGTTTTTGCTAGAACGCAGAGAAAATGACTTAGAGAAAATTATGCCACAGATATACCTAAAATGTGAATGAAGCTAGAGGCAGCAGGGACCACACACCATGAAATGTAAACAAAGATGCCAGATGGGAAGAGAAGAACCAGGAAAGCAGTCTTTACAAAGAAGGTAAATCTGAGACTGAAAGAGGAAATCTGATAGGTCTGAAAGGAAAAAAAAATGGAGTAATCAATTATTCCTTAACTTGCACAAGAGGTCTGCAAAATAAATAAATTTAAATTCTCAGAGCTTATTTTTGAACCATTCTCACTCATACTTGCTTTCAAAAGTTGGTGATTTGTGTCAGGACAAACCATTTCCAACCAAAAGAAAAAAAAAAAAACTTTTTTCTCAAGTAACTGGATTAGATCTACTGACACTAATTAAAATAGAGACTATATCATCTCTTAGCAATATCTTACATTCTTAGACAAATAACAACTATGTTTGACTGGCATGGTAAAATGAGCTTAATGGAGTTAAAAGATAAGAGAAGCTTTTAGAGGAGAGAGCATACTATTCTACACATGTAAAACTGGTTTTATGGCTATAAACTGCACAAAATATCACACAGACCTTGCAAATAGTCACACAGACTTATTCTGATTTGGGCACTGATTCACAAAGAACTTTCTTATTGTATTATGGAATGAAGAAAACATAAATAATAATGATTTACTTCTGAAAGAGCAAATACATTTACAGTTATAACACACACACTTCCAGCCAATTTCTTTCTTACAATACCTAGATGACGGAAGCTATGTCATCTTCAACTTACTAAAATTATTGACCAGGTACTCTTACTAATGCCACTGAGCATTAGATTCAATAATATTAAGGACAATTAGAATTAAAATCTAAGATTCTGTCTTGTGCTCTAAATATCTAACTAAACTCATAAAATTGGATCAAATAATAAAATCAATACCATTCTAAATATGTGAAAATTACAAAAGAAACAAACAGATAAAAAGATAGGTATTCTCAAAATTACTAATTTGTGATCCAATAAAAGAATCTATTAAAACTGAAAGATAATAGATTTATTTTCTCATTCCAATAACAAATGTTTACTGCATTATAAAGCATGATGCTAGATCTTACATAGAAATATAAAAAATAATTCCTACCCTTAAAAATTCTTAAAATTACAAAGTTGTTAAAGATTTTGTGTATACAAAATCCAAAATAGCAACAAAATAGATACAAAATACAAAGTGATATAAACTGAACCAGGATTCAGAGAGGGAAAGAGTTTCTATTTCTAGCATGTGATCAGTGAATGATTCATGTAGGAAATACTTTGAGTTGGATAATAAAGGGAAAGGTAGGGAGGAGGATATGATGAAATTCCATGCTGATGAAGTATAATATAAAAAAATAAGGAAGTGAGAAACAGAATGGAAATGTTTTCAAATTTTCTCATGAATACATATCCCTGGAGAGTGGGGAGCACAGTCTGTTGCTTGGGATTTCTCTGAAATCTCCTGTGTATCTTAAAATAACATAAAATTTTTATTCTATTACCATTAAATATCTATCCTGCTTTAACATGAAAATAACACTTTTCCTCCTAAAAATTTCCAGTAAAACCAATACTCAAAGAAATGGATCATGATTATCCTATGTGTGCTCTCAAAAGAATGCTAGTAAGAAGCAACAGCATAAGATGAAGAGAACCACAGGTGGAAGAAGACATGGCTCAGAGAGCAGACTAGATCTTTAACCAGCCAGGCCAGAATTGTTAAACATTATTTGGAGGACTGTAGGGAATCATAAAAAATATATTTTGAACTGGGGAATGACATTTGATTTTTTTCAGCAAGATCAGCCTGGCAAAGCCACAGAGGATGGATTCATTCACTCAGCAAATATTCTGGGGCATCTGCTATGTGTCAGGCACTGATCTAGCTGCTGGAGAACTAAATAAAAAAGACAAAATCTCTGGTCTTATAGAGCTTACATCCAGTAGGGGAAATAAGCAGTAAATAAGTTGAAAGATATAGTGAGACCAGAAAGAAAGAGATCATTAACAGGAGAGTGCTGAATAAAGGAAAGGTGGCAGGAGGGGAAGGCACAAACAACAGAATAACTCTGATAATACCGAGGTGACTGAGATGACAGTAGTACTCGTAACAGGAATCAAAGGAAAATAGGCAAAAAATGGGTTGTTATAGATTTGCAGGCTCCGAAGTACCTGTCAACCTAATAGAAGTCCAAGACCCCAGGAAGTCCAGCCAAGATACAGAATCTGTAATTACTTACAGCAAGAAACAAGGAAGCCACATGAGCGAAAAGGAAGAAAAGAAGAGAAGAAAGGGTAGAAGACAGAAACTTGATAAATGTCCACGAATGTAGGGGAAAAAAATCAAGTCGAAGAATGAATCTGAGAGAAAATAACAAAAAACTTCGTCATGAGGAGTAATGAAAAGAAAGACTTTGAAAAATAGCTGTCAATATGTGGGTGCAGATTTTTTTCCTCCTTACCTGTTCATTCTTTTTCTGAACCCATTCCTTGTGCTTTTCTTCAGCAATTACCTTTCTTTTTTCACGTTCTTCCATTTCTTTTCTTTTTTCTAGCTGTTGATTTAATTCCTACGGATTTTTATGCAAACAAAGGCAGCATTTAATACAAGTACTCAAATCACATATTAAAAACAAGGCTGATATTAACCAAATTAAACAAGAATATAATTTCCTTTAGAGAAAATACACTGTTAGTGACAATAACTTACTTAAGTAACTAGTCCATGATAAAAAGAAACCATTGGTAAAAACTATAAGTCATTTTTTAAAAATGCAAATAATTGCTTGGCAGCAAAACACTAGTTTCTTAGACTAAATTTCAGCTAAATAACTCTCATTGAAATCAACTTTCCCACACATAAATTTTGGCATCACTGTACGCTATTGGCAGAAGCTCAAGAGAATTGCAACTTTTTTAAGTCATAGAAGGTTTCTAGATTCATAATGCAGATAAAGGATTGGAGTTAAATAATCCCTAAATTAAAATTTTGATTCAAGGTTAATCAAAGAAGAAATGTAAAGAAACTACTCAATTTTCTTACAGAAAAAAAAAAAAGAATCCAGATTTTTCTTCACTGATTTTATAGCTTCTGGAGTGTAAAACAAAACCACATTCATATCCCAGATTATTTAACTGCCTTGCTGTCACTCGAATCTACACGTTTGGGCATTTCCTCAGGAGAAAGAATGTAGAAGGTATGGCCAAATAAAACTTCGAGCTGAATGCCACCACTCTGTCACTCATCAGTTAAATTACTGCATTAGTTGAGAATGCTGTTCAAACTAGACTCCTAGGACTCTACTGCCATAATTACTGGTTATTTTTCTTCTCTCTCCTTGATACTAATAATCAGATACTTTTATATATCTTTCATTGGACCTCACTCCTCCTCCCCATCCCTCCCTTTCCCAAAGACTTACTACCTAGCACCTGAGGGTGCTAGTGGGAAAGCCAATTTTTCAACTCTCAGATAATTCCAGTGTGTTAAATGAAATGAAGATAAAACTTGACACCAAGAACAAATCTCTTGGACTTTAGAACAACTGGTCACAGGATACCTATCTTCCATGACCTCTCATTCTAAAATTCTGCTGCACAGATAATAGCTGCCCTAACTCATTCAGAAAGTCTTCCAACTTTTAAACACTACATACCCCTCTACCCCTCACAAAGTAAAATATCCATCTGGTTTTTAAAGGGATTTTTTCATGACCTCTGCAGAGACTATGCCTTGATTATTCACTTAATGCTTCTTGGATGCAGTGTCTACTATGAAGATAGCAAAAACTAGATACAGATGAAATTCTAGACGTCTCCAATCTGATGTGATTCTACATACATAAAAGAATTAAAGCACTACATTGTGAGGAGCTGTGTATAACATTTCAGAAAAGGGAAGGGAAGGGAAGATGAGATGAGAGAAAGTGCGGACCAGGGCAGTCAGAAATAGATAGTTGGGAGATGGCTTGACTAGGCTGGGGGTGGGGGGTGGACAACTAGAAAATCTGAATGTAGTACTAACTAGATGGGAAAAAAATCTTTTTGAGACAGGCAGAGTAAATTGAACACTATGAAGCAGGAATACATGGCAAAGGCGATGATTCTGAACCCTTAAAGCTGCAGACTGCACTTGAAAGGAGGAAACCATCTGTAAGGGAGTGACTAGGACATTGCCACGGTGTAGGAATTGTGAGGGGAAGGTCTAAGAAGAAGTATGTGTGTATGAAAGGCAAGATACAGTTCTGACAATCAGATATCCAAAATTTTCCAAAACAGACTTATTATTAAGGAAAATGATTATTTAAACATACAACTAATAATATGATTGATTATATTTATGTACTCTTTTAAGATTCTTCACATAATTAAATTCAAAAATCAAGAAAAAAAAGGATACTTTGTGTTCAGAAATTTTAGCTGACATAAGAATTAAAGATGAAAGGTCAAAGGTACCTAGAAAATGCAAAACTGACCCAAACTGTGCCCTGCTCTCAGGTAGTCTGGTCAAGTAATTTGCTGTCACAGAATATACATCCCTTTCTGAGACACAACCCCTGCCCTCCAATACACAAGGCAGCACCTCTCAGAATTCCCAGCCTGAATGCCTCCACCTGTTTATCACCAGGATACGCCTCTCCCAGACACAACCAGCACTCTCTCCCACAAGGCCCCTAGTACGTCTTCTGGGAGACAACTGGAGTTTCAATAAGATTATAGCTATTTTCACACAAAGTGAACACTTGATTATGGAAAAACAAAATCCAAAGAGGATCCTAAACATATATTTTTCTTTCAGTAGCTTTTGCTGACTTTCAAAGAACTTTTTATCACTGAAGGTAACAATCAAGAAAAGAGACAGTTTTGAGTTTCACCAGCTCTAAACCCTACCCTACTTCTTTGCTAAGGACTGATGAATGAAATGGCCCTGTGCAGGATTGGGAAAAAAAAAAAAGAAAAAAGCACCTGGATTATTCACAAACTAAATAATTTTTTTAATAATTTAGAACAGATTGTATTAAAATGTTAAAGCAAATGTTAAAAATTAGAATTAACCAAAGATTATAGAGAATTTATGGCAGTCTGCTAGAGAATTTTTTTAAATAATAGAAATTTAAATATAAAGGGCGCCTGGGAAATTTAAATATAAAGTGCATTGGGCCTCTGCCTTCTGCTCCGGTCATGATCTCAGGGTCCTGGGATGGAGTTCCTCATCCAGCTCTCTGCTCAGCAGGGAGCCTGCTTCCTCCTCTTTCTCTCTCTGCCTGCCTCTCTGCCTACTTGTGATCTCTCTCTCTGTCAAATAAATAAACAAAATCTTTGAAAAAAAAAAAAGAAATTTAAATATAAAAATGTATATGATCTACAAAACCAATATGCTATTTTTTATAATACTAATGTTCAACATTTACTGTATTTGTCATTCAACATTAGTTACAAATGTAAAAAATTTTGTAAGCAGGTAATTTTGATGGATTAAAATAATTTTTTAAAAATTTAAAAATATTTTAAAAATAGGGCGCCTGGGTGGCTCAGTGGGTTAAGCCATTGCCTTCGGCTCAGGTCATGATCTCAGGGTCCTGAGATCGAGTCCCACATCGGGCTCTCTGCTTGGCGGGGAGCCTGCTTCCCTCTCTCTCTCT
>NC_081557.1:25892798-26008004 GCF_022355385.1 Mustela nigripes | reverse complement strand
CATGACCTGAGCCAAAGGCAGCAACTCAACCCACTGAGCCACCCAGGCGCCCAAAGAATGATTTTTTTTTTTAAAGTAAAGTGGTGTAAAATCAAGTTTTAGGGATGCTTGGGTGGCTCAGTGGGTTAAGCCATTGCCTTCGGCTCAGGTCATGATCTCAGGGTCCTGAGATCGAGTCCCACATCGGGCTCTCTGCTTGGCGGGGAGCCTGCTTCCCTCTCTCTCTCTCTGCCTGCCTCTCTGCCTACTTGTGATCTCTGTCTGTCAAATAAACAAATAAAATCTTTAAAAAAAATTTTTTTTTTAATAATTTTTAACTCCATCTTAGAGATGTCTGAAACAAACATCTATCTAAATGTCAGTTGCTGAAATAAAGTTTATGAGAAGAGATGATCTTTTTAATGACCCAATTATCCTTTGAATTTTCCTTTAAGTTTTCAAGGAAGAAAATAAGACAACTGGGGTAAGTTCAAAATTAAATACTAAGTCTGACCCATTTATTTCTATAATATCTTGATATTATGGAAAAAAAATTATTATTTGAAAACTGAAGGAAGCAGGACCCATCCCAGCTTTGCCAGGAAATGAAATGTTGGCAGCTACTTTCTGGCCCTCAATAGGAATCTAAGATGAACTGTTCTTTATGGTTAATAATCTATGCTTCTAATGATATGATTTATAAACAAATTAGAAATGCAATAAATTAGATAATAATAAGAAAAGTGTCACTTAGAAAATAAAACAAGGAAAAGGCATGAAAAAATGTGAATACCATAAAGGCACAAAATAAACTTATAAAGTGAGTAGTTGGCCTATATGTTATGATATCTCTGGCATGACTGATAGGCTATGATTTATGCTAAAATATTTAATTGCTTTAGAGTTAAGTAATGATGTAGCCATAAGAAATTTCAAACTACTAAATACATGAAGAAATTTTAATCTTTCAACTAATTACACTTTGTTACATGCTTAATGACTGCGGCAGGGACTTCATATTCATTATTTCAATCTGTTCTCAAAAACGTATCTTCAGTAGTTATTATTACCATCTGCTTTAACATGTAACAACAATGAACTTTCATTGAATGCCCTATATACTAGGCTGTATCCTTATGTTGACTTAGCCCTCATCAACAACACTATGAGGTAAATATTATTCTTCCTCTTTTGTTGATTAAGAAATTGAGGCACAGCAAGTTTAAGGATATGACCAAGATTCATGTTTTGAATCCAGGAAATATACCTCAAGAATTTCTGCTTTTAGCCACTCTAGGACTGCCTCTCTAAAATCTGGTTTATAAAGAAACTGGGGGCTCAGAGATGTGGATAATTTTCCCAAGGTGACATGGCTACAATTTCGGCCTTGTTCTGTGTGACTCCAAAGCCCAGGCTCCCTTATGAATTTCTTGTAATTTAATTAGCTTCTTTTATTGTATGCTAACTGTAAAAATGACTTGAAGTGGTTTTCCTTTCCTTAATGTAACAAGTGAATTCTAGTGAGGTCAGAGATAAAGCTAAATGCCATAAACCGAACCCCACTTTACCAACGGCTCATTAGATCAGTGTTTTCCAAACTGTGAGTCCAAAACCAATTTAGTGGGTTATGACTGACCTTTAAAAACAAAACAAAACACAAGAAAGGAAAGAAAGAATAGCATACCAGGTTTTGCACAAATATATGTATGTGTAAATATACATAAATGTATGGATTTATTATGTGACAAGCAAAGTAGACTTCTCACCATGAACAAAATATTTTGAAAGCTACTGCTCTAAGTAGTGGAAATTAGTAATGTTAAAATTTGAGGCTGAGATAGGAGTATGGGGTCTCAATAATACACACTAATCCTGAAAATAAATGAAAAACCTTTAAGAAGGCTATGATTGCAATGATATCAGTAACAACACTAATAAAACAATATCAGTCACAATATTTTGTCTCATTTAAACCTCACAAAAGTCATGTGACATAGGTATTACTTTTATTCTTATTGTATGGACAGGTAATTGAAGCAAAAAGTTTAAACATGCCTGCCTGGCATCAAATCTTAAGGTCTTTCTCAAGCACTCTGCCCTTCTAAGAGGAAACAAGTACTACTTTGTACTTTTCCAGGAATAAATTTATTTCTTAGAAAACAAACATCATGCAATAAGGAAATAACAGAATGCACTGGTTTCTAGTCATTTGAATCATGCCAAGCCTCCTGAATGTGACTGCCTATCTAGTTCAAAATGCATCACAGAAATAATGAGTTTCAAAACTGTATGAAAAACCTATTCTAAGGAAGATCGTGGAGGGCAATGCTTCAGATCCAAGGATATTTATGGCAACATAGTTACTAACAGATTAAACTTAAATATATGATAATAGTGAACCAATTAACTATATTCTTATATCTATATTTTTAAAAGATTTTACTTATTTATTGAGAGAGAGAGAGCACACACATGCACAGGTGCACATGAGGGAAGGAGCAGACAGAAAGGGAGAGTCTCAAGCCGACTCCACTTCTCATGCACAGTGCAATAAGGGACTTGATCTCACAACCCTGAGATTATGACCTAAGCTGAAATCAAGAGTAGGACTTTTAACTGACCAAGCCACCCAGGTACTCTATAGCTAATACATTTAAAATATATTTTAATAATCTTAGCCAGCCATTTAGAAATGATGTTGCAAAAATATTTAATGAAATAGAAATATATTAACAGTGTAACAGGCAGAAAAAAGGTTACAAAGAAGTTTGATCCTATTTCCCTAGAAACAAGATATACCCCTCACCATTCAAATCTACTTGGGTTCTGTGGTCAGATAAGAAGAATTCATATAGTGAGTCTGGATACTATGGGATGCCAAATCATCCAAATCTCTTTAGTTGCTAGTTTCTCAACAGCAAATAGTAAGAGTTAAAAAAATGAAGGATTCATGTGAAAATGTATATCACACTACTTTTTTGAGTTTGGAGAGCGAGAGTTCAGAGACAATCACAAACACGGAAATGTCCAACAAGCAAGGCAGGTTGGCACAGAGAACTGAAAAACCCTGAAAGCCCGCCAGATTCCCATCTCCCCACACACACTCACTCTAGGGCACATGCTCTGAGTAATATAGGGCTTGATTCCGGTCTCTCTTTCATTTTAGCATCTTTTTAAAAAAAATTTTACCAAGTAGGGGCACCTGAGTGGCTTAGCAGTTAAGCATCTCGGTCTTTAGCTCAGGTCATGATCCCAGATTCCTGGGATGGAGCTCCACATAGGGCTCCCTGCTCTGTGGGAAGCCTGCTTCTCCCTCTCCCACTCCCCCTGCTTGTGTTGCCTTTCTTGCTGTGTCTCTCTCTGTCAAATAAGTAAAATCTTTAAAAAAAAAAATTACCAAATAAATGCAGTTGCATTTACTTTAGTTAAATGTGTATAGAGTAAAGTTCGATTATATGTGTCTTCATTTACACATTTGTAGATTTCTAAAAAAAAATATTTACTTTTTTATTTGACATAGAGAGACACAGTGAGAGAGGGAACATAAGCAGGGGAATGGGAAAGGGAGAAGCAGAGCAGGGAGCTTGATGCAGGGCTCAATCCCAGGACCCTGGGATCATGACCTGAGCCAAAGGCAGATGCTTAACCACTGAGCCAACTAAGTGCCTCAGATTTTTTTTTTTTAAATCTACACAGAAGAAAATCTGGAAAGCTATATACAATAATATTAACCACAGTTACCTTTAGGTGATGAAATAAGAGATTTTAATTTCTTAATTATGCTTAGCTATATTTTCCAAATGTTCTTACAGTGAACATGTATTATTTTTACAATAAGAGTTATTAAAATGGACAGAGCAAACAAGTAAATGAAGAAATTTTTGTTTTTGAGGGATAATAACATTAACATTTTTTAGGGTATTTTTTTTATTGTGTTATGTTAGTCACCATAAAATACATCATTAGTTTTTGATGCAGTGCTCCAAGATTCATTGTTTATGTACAACACCCAGTGCTCCATGCAGTATGTGCCCTCCTTAATACCCACCCACCAGGCTTGCCCATCCATCCACCCTCTCCCCTCTATAACCCTCAGTTTGTTTCTCAGAGTCCACAGTCTCTCACGGTTCATCTTCCCCTGTGATTTGCCCCAATTCACTTTTACTTTTGTTCTCCTAATGCCTCCCATGTTATTCCTTATGTTCCACAAGTAAGTGAAACTCTATGATAATTGACTTTCTCTGATCGACTTATTTCACTCAGCATAATGTCCTCCAGTCCTGTCCATGTTGATTCAAAAGTTGGGTATTCATCCTTTCTGATCACTGAGTAATATTCCATTGTATATATGGACCACATCTTCTTCATCCATTTGTCTGTTGAAGGGCATCTCAGCTCTTTCTACAGTTTGGCTATTGTGGACATTGCTGCTATGAACACTGGGGTACATATGGCCCTTCTTTTCACTACATCTGTATCTTTGGGGTAAATATCCAGTAGTGCAATTGCTGGGTCATAGTGTAGCTCTATTTTTAAGTTTTTGAGGAATCTCCACACTGTTTTCCAAGTTGCACTCCTACCAACAATGTAAGAGGATTCCCATTTCTCCACATCCTCTCCAACATTTGTTGTTTCCTGCCTTGTTAATCTTGACCATTCTAATGGTGTAGGTGGTATCTCAATGTGGTTTTGATTTGAATTTCCCTGATGGCCAATGATGACAAACATTTTTTCATGTGTCTGGTTGCCATTTAACATTAACATTTTAATTTTGATAGCAGCTCTAATTTGTGAACTTATAGATTAAGCAAAAAGGATACTGTCTAGTTTTACCTCCAGAGCTTTCTGCTGCAGACGGTCACGTTCTTCTCTTTCTTTGCCAACAAACCACACTTCCCATGGCGTCAGGTTGCTTTCTGGTAGGCGCTCCTGTTTCTGTTCTTGGTGATCTTCTGACTCAACCACACTATTCCAAAAGAAAGAAAACATAGCATTTGCACTCAAAACTCTTTGGCTATACATTCACTTAACCATACAATGAAAGCAGAATTTAATAATATATTTACAATATTGTGATTTTTATAAATGCATATATATGAATTATCTATAAACATACACTTAAAAAATCATGAACAAGAAGTCCAATATTTGAATTAGTTTATCTATCAAACTGCCTTGGAATTCCTTCATCATCTAAAATCACACTATTTAAAAACCCACTGGGAAAACTCAGACCCAGTCCATTTGCCTCAATGACAAGAATTTTTTATTCTTAAAAATCTCTTATCTGGACAACTAATTATAACACATGACCCTAATCATATCCTGAAGCAGACTTTTCCCTTTCCTCCCTTAAATAGTACAGAGGAAAAAAAGAATATTTGTATATATGTAGAGAAAATATGTTATGTGTTAACAATTAAGAATTCTGGGTAAAAGATGAACAGAAATTCTTTTTTTTTAATTTAAAGATTTGATTAAGAAAAATTTTTATTTAAAGATTTTATTTATTTATTTGACAGAGAAAGACACAGAAAGAGAGGGAACACAAACAGGGGGAATGGGAGAGGGAGAAGCAAGCTTTCTGCCAAGTAGGGAGATCAATGCAGGGCTCAATCCCAGGACCCTGAGACCATGACCTGAGCCGAAGGCAGACACTTAATGACTGAGACACCCAGGCACCTCTTTTAAGATTTTATTTTTAAATAATCTCTACATCCAATATGGGACTTGAATTTACAACCCTAAGATTAAGAATTCCATGCTCTATCAACTGAGTCAGCCAGATGCCCCAGAAACTCTCAACTTTTTTCTAAGTTTGAAATCGTCTTAAAATAAAGTTACCAAAAAAATATGGCTCTAGGGGCGCCTGGGTGGCTCAGTGGTTAAGCCGCTGCCTTCGGCTCAGGTCATGATCTCAGGGTCCTGGGATCGAGTCCCGCATCGGGCTCTCTGCTCAGCAGGGAGCCTGCTTCCTCCTCTCTCTCTCTCTGCCTGCCTCTCTGCCTGCTTGTGATTTCTCTCTGTCAAATAAATAAATAAAATCTTTAAAAAAAAAAAAAAAAATATGGCTCTAGTATTCCTTAACGTTTTAGTTGACTCCTTTTTGCCCATTCTTCAAACAGGGGGTCTACAACTCTCCATTTTGGTTAGTGCATCTCCCGTGTGCACCTCTGTCAGTCTGTCTCTTCCAGGTACACGGAAAAGTAACTACTCACACAAGCTCAAGAGAAGGGGGTGGGAAATACTGGGCCTCAGCCAGATACACAAGCCTCATAAAACTGAGCAAAAGCGGACCATTAGGACCCAAGGAAAGAAAGGTTGTTCAGGGCCCAGGTGTTTATAGACTCAGCTCCTCTTTCTCTTTAACATTCCTGCTTCAGGCCACCAAATGCCTCTCCCTCCACCATGCACAACTTTTTAGTTGTGCTTTAGTTGCTTCAGTTTACTCATTTTCTTCTGCAGCTTTCTTCATTCATCCATGCCCTCCTGCAGTCGGTATTCTAGGAGGAAAAAGACACTGCTAATGTATTGTTTATTTCTCATACACATCTTTCCTTCTCCAGACTTTATCTGCTTCCACAGTCTCAACTATCACTAGGTACTGATGATCTGTCATTCCGGGTTAGATCTTTCTCCTGAGCTCCAAACTTCTTTCCAGCCACCTAATAGACTGCCCCACTTAACAATAAATCAGGGACAACCAAATCTAATCATCTTCTACCCTCTATCCACTACCCTCTCCACCAAGAAAAATTTTACTCCTCGCCTTATAATCTTACATCAGTGACGAGTACCAATACCCATCCAGTTAGCTCTGTCAGCAACCCGGACCTGTGACTCCTCCTGTGCCCTGTCTGGATTTAGTCCCTTAACCACCCACACACCCACATGATTACCTAGTCATGTCTATTCTACTTCTTTCCATTTTCTCAAGCCATTCACCTCTTCTCCAACCTTACAACCACTATCTGGACATAACTGACCTTTTTCCTTATTTCAAACCATTTTCCACAACTGTTGCCACATTCATTCTTCAAATGCATCCTTCCATCATGTCACTCCCTACCTCAAAGTTCTTCTGTGGCTCCTTTGCGCACAAGATGAAATCCAAACTCCACAGTCTGACACCCATGAATTACCTGCTGCCTATCTTCCCAGCTTCTTCTTATGTCAGTGGCTGATCTGGACTCTTTTGGTTTTGTTGAACTTAAGCAGACTGATGAATGTGCCATACCCTTGTGCTCTGTAGCTTTATCTAAAACCAAAATGCCTACATCTCCACATGTAGCCATGCAAGAGCTTAGATTTGGGAATAAATCATTTGGGGTGAATCCCTACCTGCTTCCTCCTGGCTAAGTACATTTCTTAACTTATTTAAGCCTTCATTCCCATCTATAAAATGGAAATAGCAGCAGAAGCTACCTCACATGGACTACTGAATGAGACAATCTATGTTAAAGCATGCAGACAGATTCTGGGCACTCAGTATTTGATACATGTCATTCAGTAGGAGGAGGAGGAATATGGCTAATTCCTACTCTCCCTTTAAGATTCAACTCGGGCATTAATCTTTATTGCCTCATAGTAAAACTCTGCAAAAAATCTGGACTGAGTACTTTGGGCTTTCTGTCACTTGTCCATCTCTGCCATAGGCTATGAATTCCTTACAAACAGAAAACATGTTTTAACTCATTTTTTTTTTTATTTCAAGAGTCTAGCTTAGGGCATAGAATATAGTAACCCCCTAAAAAATGTTTGTTGAAAGAGCACAATTAGAGGTTTGTTTTTCTTAAATGACATTTTAGGGGGACGTGGGTGGTTCAGTCGGTTAAGTGTCTGCCTTGGGCTCAGGTCATTCTCTTGGGGTCCTGCGATTAAGCCACACATCAGGCTCCCCACTTGGCGGGGAGTCTACCCCACCCCCTGCTCATGCTCTAATAAATAAATACAATCTTCTAAAAATGACATTTCAAATATTAAATTCCTTGCCTTAATATTTTTAACAAATGATAGCGTATATACTAAAAAAATGTATAGCATATACACTACAGCTTTACCCATAATCAAGAGATGCTCAGTAAGCAGATTTTTATGACTAAAATATTTATTAAGGCATGGTTTTCTTAATGGATAGAGTGATATTAAAACCAGGATAGAGCTGAATGAACAGAAGGCTTTATTATAAAAGACTCCAAGAAAAATTTGTCATCATCCGAGGTCAATTGTGAGTTTCATCTCAGTCCTGTCCAACACACTTGAAGGTACATGCATCCCCTAAACATGGCTCTACATACACATAAACTACCTGGAGTTCATATCACCATGCACACTTGATATCTGAGCTTATATCTGTGGCTGATGAACAATGGACAAAAGGCATAAAATCCCAAACAGCCATGGGTTTATTCCCTGCTCCATGGAGGGAATGCCCATGGCCTGCAACTAGGGATGAGGCCGTGGGCATCATCCCCAAACTGCCAAGGGCGCCAACTAAAGGTTAGAGGTAGGGAGATGCCTGATGAAATTTTGTAAACATTTATCTTCCTGAAAGGAAATGCTATGTTCTCTGGAGCATTTGAAGACAACCACTGCATCTATCTGTTCTCTAGGAGTAGGAACCAGGCATTCATTCAGCACATATTTATTGAAACACCTAATACGCATCTGACACTTCCCATACAAAAAGCCTGTCAACTCCTGCATTCCTTCCAGGCCATATCCTATCCCTTAGACTCACAAGGAATGACCCATGATAAGGTTGCGATAAGGAAGGCAGCCTTAAGCCTGGGATGTTACCAGCTCATTTGGGCTTTGGCTAAAGTGAGACAAAAAAATATGTCTGGCTCTTCTCCTGAGTGCTATTTGGTTAGGAGTTTGACTCCTGGAAGCTAATGCAAGGTCTCAGCAGCTGAGCTGTGGTTTTGATAGCCATCATTCCATAGGTTGCTAAACTGTACCTACATTGCTCAGTCCTGTTGATTAGACTCAAAGATATTTTCCAAAGCCTTAAAATTATTTTAAAAATCTATGGGACCAACTCAATCCTGAAGAATGCCTACAAAGACCCACATGAAAATGGACTCCTGAAACTCTATCATCAAGTTCTACTATCAGGTTGATCAGAGGCCTGTTGTCGCTACGACCAGTCTGGACAAGTGGCTTGCTTGGTTACTCTTACTGATCTCCATTCCCATCAACGTACTTACTTTTACTTTTCATTCTTAAGAGACTCATTGCTGTAACCGTGTGTGAGTCACGTCATATGGTTCCATATTCCATTCATTCACTCTGGGTATGAATGCTTTACACTAAAGGGGGCTACGTTGCTGCTTACACATAAAGCATAGGTTCTCCGGTCTGTTTCTGAGATCTCCTGTATTGCGCCTTACACAGCTCGACAATCAGAAACTTGTAAATGTTTTCTGAAGGTGACGTATGACTGTATTCCAGAAGAGGCCTACATTACTTAGCCTGTCTCAGAAAGTTATTCCGGCAGGGATAAGCCCTTTGTTCTTATTTCTATATATTCAGTAATAGCCATGTAGCCTAGGGAAGAGAGAACATGATCTATTTACCTCAGTACTAAACCCAGCTCTGCTAATAACTAGGTATATGCCTTCGAATCAGACTTTTTATCTGCATCCTGAGCCAGTTTTGTTATATGTAAAATGAGTAGCTTAATTTAGGTCTTAATTTCATGAGTAGAGGCCACGTCTATCTTGTTTGTGGTCCCCAGTATCTAGACGAGTAAATGGCACAGACTAGATGTTTGCTGAGTAATTGTAGAAATTAAAAAAAAACTGGGGTGATTTTAATAATATATTTGGCTCTAACATTCTCTGACTCAGTGATTTCTATTCTACTGTAATTTTGAGCGCACAGACCAGATCCAACCTTATCTGTGGATGCTGAGGTTGACATTGCTAAGCTGGGCTGCAGCTCCTCATTTATGACCCAAAATGTATACATACTGCTTACTACAACCTACTTCACGGGCAAGCAGGTTTTTCCAAAACAACTACAGGTACTCCCAAGGCGCAGTAATCAATTCTGGTATTCAGGGTTTGAACAAGAGTTCTGGTGTCCACCATCTGACTTTTGAATACTCGCAAAATTCCCGAAATGGTAGCAAAATTTTGTGTTTTTGACACTAGATACGTTTTTTCTGGGGGGTGAGACTGTAGAAATCATATTCTCAGGGAAAAAAAAAAAAAAAGATTAAGAATCATAGAAAATCTGTAGGCATGCGTGCGCACTGGCCCACAACTCTTGATAAGCAAAAAAGGAGCAGCACCTCAGGAGGAAGTGCCAGCAGGGCCTCTGAGGCGAGGCCGGGAGGGGGCTGGGCCGCCAGAAGGTGCTTAGAAGGGTCTAAGGAATCTTGAGAGGGGCTGTACCGGCCGGCGGCCTCGAGTTTACCTGACGTACCCCTGTAACTCCACTCCTCTCAGGCTCGCCACCTTAGCCTGTGAATCATGAGCACCTTCGTCCAGGTCTTCCTCATCCTCCCCGTCGCCATCGTCGTAGTCGAACGGGAAGCTCTTGTGGCCGAGGGGAGACAACAGCGACAGGGTGGAATTGCTGCAGCTCAGCGGGGGCGACGGCGAGCTCACAGTCGCCGGCTCCAGTCCCTGCCCCCGGGCGCCCGCCATGAGGACGGAGACGGAGTCGGAGGAGGGCCGAGACCTGGGCCCGCAGTCGGCTGAGGACCGCGCGTCGGAAGGTGGCGAATCGGCCCCCCACCGCCCGGCCGCCCACATCGGGCCCGCCAAGTTCAAACCGGCGGAGGGGCGGCGGCGACGTGCGCTCCCAGCAGGCCCCGCGCGCGCCGGGCCGGCCTATCCGGTCGGGCACAGACCCCGCGCTGCCATGGCGACGCGTGGAGGCCGCGAGGGCTTTGTCCCGGCCTGCCTGCCGCGGCTTGCCTCGCTCAGGCCTCTCTCGGCCCGCTCTCCCCCGCCCTTCCCATCCCCGCGGGCCGCTGCTGCCAGAGAGCTGAACTCCGCTTCTCCGCTCCCCCGCGAGCTCCGGCTCCCGGCTGACAGCTCCGAGGGCGCGCGTCCCTTGTCTGCTGTGGCGCGGCAGTTCTTGTGCTGGAACTGTGCCGTCACTGAGCAAGGCAGAGCGAGAGGCGGAAGCCAAAACTAACCCCGTATCCTTACGAGGTCAGGGTTATAAGGCTCAGTCGTGATTTCTTTCAGCACGCAGCCATGTTGTATGAGGAGGGGAGAGCGAACTTTGTCCAAGTTTCCGAGTGTATTCAAGAATGCACTTCGGGGACGGTCTTCCGTTGTTCGGTAGCGCCTTGTTTGCCTGGAAACTTCGGGTAACTAGTTTGTGCGTGTCAATTTTGAGGTCTTTTGAGCCTCTAGTTTACTAGGGCCTCTGTGAAGCACTAGAGAGAGAGGAGAAAAATACCCTACCGTCACACGTTCATTATTTTGTGGTGTAGCATCATACCATTAAAATATTCTGTGGTAACCCATTTTATTCATAACAAAAATGATTTGTGGGGCCTCGGAAGGAGCGCTGTCCTCTCAGGGATTGGGAATAGGGATGAAGATAGCAAGAAAGAGGTGATAGACAATAAAGCTGGATGCTTTACTCCTGCTGACAAAACTCAGTACAGTTGTAAATACACGGGGCTTTTTGTCCTATTTATGTCATGATGCATATTGCTAGTAGAAATATCAGAGTGAAAACTGACAAAGGCCAAAAATAGCACACACATTTTGTTATTGACCAGAGTGATAAGAGTCCGTGATGAAATTCAGATCTGCAAAAGGTGACACAGGAGAATTAGATAAGGTAGAAATAATAGCAACCGAGGGCAATTCAGAAGGCAGTAGCTATAGTTAGTAAAATATCACATGGTTAAAACTGTTTTAATGCAATGCTAACTTTTTGTTAATTTTGTTAAAATTTTCAGTAGGAACAAAATGGAAATGGAAATGGAAGAAATATTTAACTGAGTAATAAAATTAATCAAAAAATAAAAGTGGCTTAGTTTACATTCTCTACCCCAATTATTCAATTTTAGCATAGCTGGTTAAAACCATTTATGAGAACCTCCTTAGAATCAGTAACAGCATCAAAAGGCTTAGGGCCACTTCAGGGCTTCATAGGAGGTAAATTTAAGCTATTTCCAAAGACATAATCTGACATACCTGAAGCAAAATAGGAAAAAGCACAAGTCTTAGTAAAAACCAAAAGTGACCTGAATTTGAATCAGTGATTTCTTACTTGGTCTTCTTAAACAAGCTGTTTGGCTTTTGTAAGTCCTAACTTACTCCTTTGTAACATAGGGAAATAACCTACCTCCCAGTCATATTATCTCATTAAATAATAAAGTTTCTGGCACAGGACCTGACAGAGAAAACGATAAATGATAAATTGTGTCATTTAAACTCCCAAACTTTCCCACGTTAGCCTCTTGGTATAGGAAGCTAAAATGTCATATACTTCTCTGCCTCCTCAAAATGTTTTATGAAACAAATTATGTCTTTTCCTTGATGCCACAGAATCCTGAAATAATGACCAACTACTGCATTATGCCATAGCAACACTGGAAATAATGAAGCAAAGAGATGCATGGTATGGGTGCTGCTACATGAACATAATTGAATCATGTGGTCTCTCTAGTGTCTTGTCATTGCTGAGAGTGAGAAGCCATAATCGAGTTTGGTAGACTTTTTTAAGATTTTTTTTTTTTTTTTTTTTTTTTTTTTTGAGAGAGGGAGAGAAAGCAGGGGTGGGGAAGGGGATGGGGGGAGAAGCAGACTCCCCACTGAGCAGGGAGCCAGACAGTGGGACTCCATCCCAGGACCCTGAGATGGTGACCTGAGCCAAGGGCAGACACTTAACCAATGGAGCCACCCAGGCACCCCTCAAGTTTGGTAGAATTATACATAAATGTATAAATAAGCTCAAAAGAAGGCCTCTCCCCTTGAGTTTTTGGGTGTTAAATTAGTAACTTCTTACTACTCATTTATTTTCACTTTCATGATATATATTCTAGATAACTTTTTTTTCTTGGCTTTGTTACCTTGTTATAAGAGTAACTTTTGCTTAAAAATCCCTGTCTGACTTTGTTACAAAAGTAACACCATTACCACTTAGCCTTGTAGCAATAAATTAGGCAACTTTTAAAAATTTATCCCTGGACATATTGAAATATTCACAGATGAAGTGTCTTAGATTCACTTCAAAATAATCCAAGGGGCAGGTATCCCTGGGTGGCGCAATTGATTTGGCTTCAACTCTTGGTTTTGGCTCAGGCCATCATGTCAAAGTCCTGGGATTTTGGACTTAACATTGGGCTTCACACTCAGCACAGAGTCTGCTTCAAATTCTCTCTAAAATAAATAAATCTTAAATATATAATACTAATCCAAAGGGCAGATGGATTAGAGGGAGTTAGTAAATAGGTGAATGGGGCAGAGATGAAACAAGATTTACCATGTGCTGTTGGTAATTGCCACATTTGGGTGATGGGTACCTGGGCTGAAGGCTGAAGGGATGGGAGGAATAATTACACTATTCCACTTTTTGTTGTGGGAATTCTAGACACATACTTAAGTTTAAAACAAATGAACAAAACCAAAAATCTAGGTCTCAAGTTAAGAGGAACTGGGTGCTGGTTTGGTTTCTAATTTGTTGTGTGTGCCTTAGGTATTCACTTGAATTTCATCAAGCCCTCTATTTTCATATCTGTAAAATGAGGGCTTCATGATGGTGAATATTTATATCTAAACATTTCAGAAACTGACTACATTTGGTATCATGCAGGATTTTAAATCATTTGTTTTTTTTTTAATTTAAGCAATCTCTACATTAAACACAGGGCTAGAACTTTATAACCCTGAGATCAAGAGTTGCATGTTTCAACAACGAAGCCAGCCAGGCACCCCAATCATTTTTTTTTTTTTTAAGATCTTATTTCTAATTAATCTCTTCATCCAATGTGGGGCTCAAACTCACAACCCTGAGATCGAGAGCACCAGCTACTTAGCCAATCAGGCACCCTACCACCACCACCACCACCAATCATTTGCTTTTAAATAAAGATCTAATTCATGGTATTCTCTTAAATTTCACATTTTTTTTTCCCCATGAGTATGGTTCAGACTTAAGATAGAATAAAATCTTACTTGTATATATCAGCAGTGTTCTTTGAGCATTTCTTCTAATACTCTTCCTTTAAACAGGATGAGACCGGAGAGGGAGACAAACCTTAAGAGACTCTTAATCTCAGGAAACAAATTGAGGATTGCTAGAGGGGAGGGGGTGGAAGCGATGGGGTGGCTGGGTGATGGACATTGGGGAGGGTATGTGCTATGGTGAGTGCTGTGAATTGTTAAGACTGATGAATCACAGACCTGTACCCCTGAAACAAATAATACATTCTATGTTTTAAAAAAATAGTTTAATTTGCCTACTTTAACATTAAGCAAATTCATTAACATACCTAGTTACAAATTAAGGCAAAATAGATTGCTAGATTTCTAGAACTTTAATAATTCAAAACACAGCTTACAACAGTGTATCTCCCACTAGAAAGAAATGTGGTAAATGCATGATTTACCACACATTTTATATACCTGCTATTCTATATTTTAAATGAATGCAAAGTTTTCAGTGACTTGAATTTCGGAGGAAAAAAACCTTTTAGCTACATATTTTTACCAAGTTATGATTTAATATTATCAGATGTGTAAATATACAAACATGATAGCAACTTTAAAAACTTGTGAATAGTTGGCCCTACAAAATTACAACACACTGTAAATAAATCCCTCCCGCATTTTATACAAACTACATGATTTTGATATACAAAGATTCTGTTTTTATTACACTGACAATGTACAACCAAGACTATTTACAATGCAAAAAAGTATATAAACCACAATTTAACATCCTGCTACTGGCAGCCACTATAGTTTAGGAGGTAGCTTTAATTAAACAAAATGAACAGAAGCCACATTTCCCAACTTGTGTTCTAAAAATAATTTACATAAGATAAAAATTCATTATATGCACAGTATATACAGTTTAATTATTAAACTGTAATCTAGCTTAATGTTTTTTAGTATATCCTGAATAACTAATATGGCAGTGGGTTTGCTATTGATTTAGCATATTGTTCAAAAAACACACTGAACATTTATAACTTTTAAGACTCCACATAGTGACATGTCAAAAGTCCATAGATAAGAATCAAGTAAAATTTTGAATTGTTAAAGACATAGGCCTAAGCTTTATTTCTTTTTCTTTTTCTTTGACAACACATTTGTTTTGTCTCACAAGAACACAATTTCTGAACTGTTGCATAGGCTCTTTTGTGTTTAAATCACAGTAAGGGGGAAATGTATGGAAGCTACCAGATAACAGCACGGGTTTAGGAGAATCTGGCTCACTAAGAAACCCTGATAAGTGCTTTGTGTCAATAATTACTCCCGATTTCTTCCACCTTGACACAATAATTTACCAGTTTATCTTCTGTATAATTTAAACTATCCATAGATAACATACCAACAAAATTGGATAATGTTGGTACAGCCAATGTTATTAAAGAACTGTTTATGAATGAGAACATTCCATGGAGCCATCAAATCCCTCAGATGCTATTCAAACCCCATATTAGCTAGTAGTTTATCCAAATCTACCAAACCCACACAACCATTAGTCCTTTACTTCTTCCTAGTGTGGTCACAAGACATTGAGGAAAAAATCACTGTGATTGTACCAAAGAGATGCGTAATGTCTGAAAACAAATGTTCAGCTATTCTTTTAAAATCTAACAGTTGTTAATATTGTTTTAAAAACATCTTCAGGTTTTAGATTTATAAGTCACTTAAACAAAATTTATGATGCTATTATGTCAAAGATGGGACCCGAAAATGCAATTGGGTGATAATGCCTACTCTTCTACTCTCACAGTTCTACCTGGGAGACAATCCCTTTTTTGGCCCTGCAGTAAGTTGTCCTGAGATTAATGATGCAACATTAGGTAAAATTAGCAAGACTTTTTCTTAGTTACATAAAATCACATTTTCAAATATTCTTAAAAAAATATTAACAGCTGTTCTTCATCTTGTGCTTAATTCTGAAACAGGTTTAAATTTGCTTCTTATGGATCAAGAAAACCTAACGTTATATTGCTATGATATACATAAAATCTTTTTCAAGTTATAAATTTTTTCCAAATAGACCACACATTGCTTGGACATTGCATTTTTCATCAATTGACAGTTTAGGCACTTGTTCTCTGAAAATATCTGGTTTAAGAAATAAACTGCCACCTTCTCCTCCTTCTAAGTAACACACCAGGCAGTGATCACAGAAGTGCTTCCCAGATGAAAGAGCAGACTAGGGTTCAGTCTATAAATGCTGTGATTTTGGTTGATGGGGGAAAGTTACAAACATGTCAATTCAGTCTTTAACTCTTGGTAGATTGTAAGCATAGCGCACCAAAGGGAATCCTCGACTCTGATAGAAGCAGGCTCGTCCACAGGCCTGCACCTGGTCAGAGCTGTCGGAGACAAAGGAATCTTCTTCATCTGCATAATCAGAGTGGGCCGATTGTGTGCCACAGTCAGACCAATAGCTGTCCGGTCTTTGGCAAGAACCCACTGCCAATGCAGGACAGCTGTGTGATTTTATTAAGTGTTTGCATGACACTGGCTTTGTCAAAAGAAAGGATTCACAGCAGTCACACACAGTCAGGTTACCCTGCAAATGTGAGTACATGCCACAGTCATAGAAGAAATCCTGTTCTACACAGCCGGCTTGGCTACTGATGGACACTGAAACCGATCCGCTTTTCTTGGTAATGTGTCGCTTCAGTAACTTCCAGTCTTCTTTAAACTTTGGGTTGAAGAAAACATATAGGACCGGATTCAGGCATGCCGGCAATGGGAAAAATATCAGAGTAACAGACTTCATTATTTCAGGGCTGATGGAGATTGCAGTGATCAGTGGCGCAAATGAGAAAAATGCAACAGGACAGAAAAAGATGCAATTGGTGAAGATGAGCCACGCGACATGCTTTATCATGCTAGAATGTGAGTTCTCTGAAAGGTCCTCTTTTTCCAAGTTGCAGTAAAGTTTGGTGTAGATAATGGCCATTAATAAGAATGCTAATGAGTTTAATAACACTAAGGTTACAGTAAATCCTAACGATGGCGTTTCTCCTGTGGGGAATGGCAAACAAAGGGGTGATGCAGAATATTCCCCTCTATGGAAAAGTGGAAAACAGCCTGCCACTGCTGCTCCCAGAAAAGCAAAAAGGGCAGCAATCTGGAACTGTTTGAGATGATTGCTTTTCCCATTTTTCATTATATCTTTTGCAGATAAGCTTCTTTCGACAGCTGCCAACATTAATAAAAATATGGCACTTTCTGAGGAGAAAATAGCAAGAAACCCAGCTATTCTGCACCCACTGCCAATCTCCCACCAAATGCCAAATTCAGCAAATCTGCCCCAGGACACAGCATCCAGAAAAGTTAAGATGCCAGTATAAGCTCCCATGAATAAGTTGGATACAGAAATCAGGCCTATGAACAATTTGGAGGAAGGCACCGGTGAACAAGATGCGAATGTTGTTAAAATGACAAGCAGGTTGAAAAACAAAGCAACCAAGAAAATGAACCACACAGTAAGACGGATCATCCAGCTTCCCAGTAAATATTCGCAGGGCTTAAAAGCACCTAAAACAAGAGAGAGAAATAAAAGGCAATTTAGAAAACACCCTATTCTCATATGCTATGGATTTAGAGAAAAGCTAAAGAAGGTTAATCTAGAATAATTAAATCTGGTACCAAAATTGAATTGAACCAAATTGAAAAGATTTCTATTTCTTAGCTATTTTAGACATTGGACTAGGCTATTTTAAAAACAACACACTTCAATTCCTTTTATTAAATATCTAGTAAACCCAAACAGTGAGTGATATATAGATAGATAGATACAGATATAGATATGGATATGGATGTGTGTGTGTGTGTGTGTATATATATACATATATACACACACACACACACACATATATATATTAATTACAGTGTCTCATACATGAAAGTACTTGATATACTGAAGGCTCGGAATGAGATAAATTATGGTTTTAATTTAGGGTTCATGACTTGCCGTTCTTTTTTGAAAAAGCAGCTTAAACCCATATCAATTTCGTTTTCTCGCCTGTGGATATTAATGCCTATTTCATAGCATGGTGTACCTTAAGTAAAATTATATACATGAGATACCTAAGCAGGTTACTAGGTACATAGCTGGCCTTCAATAAATAAGAGGTCCTTTTCTTCCTCTTTCCTAGTCCTAATACAGCTTTTGAAAATTATATATGTACATATATGCATGTATACATCTATTTTTTCCCACATTATGGCTTTCAAGGGCAACCTGATGAAGAAGGTTAAGATAGGTATAATTATACGCACTTTTCATCTAGAGAAATTGAGATGTCAAAATGTTCGATTGACCTGACAAAGGTTATTCAATAAGAAAGTGAAGGGAGAGCAAAAACACATGGATGTTAAGTACATACAAAGCCATATCCAATAAAATCCTGTGAAACTTACACTAGGATTGCAACAACTAATTTCGTAACTAAATTGTATGTTCTAGTAAGGGGCTTTGACAGGCTAGTTATGTCACAAATGACAACTATTTTATTTTAAAATTAGTAAAGAAAAATGAAATGCTGTTTATAGAGCACAAGAAAACTGTTATTAGAGTTGCCTAAAACACACGTTCTGATTTATCCTTCTGAACTGTCATGAAGTTTGATACATTCCATAAAGCACTTTAAATCACTGAGACATTCATAGACCTAACAAGCCATCTCTGCAACATTTATGTCTTATATAATATCCCAAATATCACAAGTTTTAAAATTTTTTTAATTAAGTAATTAACTATTTTCATTCCCCCCCCCACCCTCAGGGAGTATTAAAAGAAAGCTTTCACGTTTATCTCTGTATCTGAACTCATCCTCCTTTCGAGGAAGAGGGAGGGAGTAGTAGCTCATCTGACCTGAGAGAACAGTTCACCCTTTGGGAAGTGTTTGGTAGGTGGAGGTACTTTCCCTCAAAATCCTGGCAAGGAGGCTCCACCCAGCCTCCTCCAGTTTTAACACAAGGACTCCACTCTCCACTACTTCCTGCTTCTGAGTGAACACCTGGGTGTCTGTGTGTTACTACAACTGAGGGGGGAGTCAGGTCTACAGTGTATCTTTCCTGCAGCCTGGGGAGAGGAGCTCAGACCAACGACTAATGTTCCTCCTGGCTGACTAAGGTTTAAATTCAGTGTGGAGGACATAGAATCCCTGCTGGTTCTGGTCTAGTCTCCCCTTTAATAAAGCTGTTCCCTTCTCACTGGGTTGTCAGTTCCTTAGGTACATCCTCCAGCACAAGGACCCCAGGAAGGGCAGTGAGCAAGCTGGACCCCATTACCTTCCAGTGATTTATTTGGAAACTAGACAACATACATTGTTTAAGGTGAAATGATTCTTTGCCAATTCCATTCACTCATCTGGTCACGTTCAGCTCATTCTCTACATAGGCACTGTACTAAGCAGTAAAAGAATGTAAACACAGCCCCTTAAAAAGCTCACGATTGGGGCACATGGGCGGCTCAGTCTGTTAAGCGTCTGCCTTCAGCTCAGGTCATGATTCCGGGGTCCTGGGATTGAGCCCCATGATGGGCTCCCTGCTTTGTAGGGAGTCTGCTTCTCCTTCTCCCTCTGGCTCAGCCTGCACCCCTACCGCTTGTGCTCATTCTCAAATGAATAAATAAACAAATCTTTAAAAAAACAAGTGGGGGGCACCTGGGTGGCTTAGGCAGTTAAGCAGCTGCCTTTTGGCTCAGGTCATGATCTCAGGGTCCTGAGACTGAGCCCCACATCAGGCTCCCTCCTCAGTGGGGAGTTGGCTTCTCCCTCTGCCTCTGCTGCTCCCCATTTGTGCTTTCTCATTCTCTAATAAATAAAATCTTTTTAAAAAATCAATTTCATAGCACAGAAGTTAGCCAATTTTTTTCTTTTACAGTAAAATTCCAAATCCATCTTCCCTCATAGATGAAATCTAATCCAACAGTGTGTCAGAACTAAATATATGGTCTCATTTTAGTAACTTTCCCAAGTCTACTAAAATTCAATGAAATAAAGTAGAATGAAAAGGAAAAGGAAGGTTGAATTTAAAAAGGGGGGGGGGGAGTAACACTAAAAATCCTTGCAGATCAGTAACTTCTAGAACTAGTCCTAGAGTTAATGAAGCCCTCAATTTTGCCTCTCAATTTTGAATGCACATAACTGTCTGGGGAGCTTGTTAACACTGATCCTGAGTCAATGAGTCTGGGACTGAGATTCTGTAAGAGATGCCTAAACTTCTGGTACACGGACCACACTTTGAGGCATAAGGCCTTATGACATCATCTAGTCCCGCTCCTGTTATAAAAAAAAATCACACATTTCCCCACACATTTCAGATATATTTGCCTAAAGTTCATTTAAAGCAAGAAACTGCAGCAAAATGTGTTGGGCATACCTGTGGAGGGTGTGCAGTGGATAATTATTTGACTATGTTCTTCATTCTCCACACTGCTGGTGACACCTGCTCCATCAGTGGGACCTGAATATATAACATAAACTGTGTTTAATTCAAGCTTTGCGCAGTTGAAAAGAACCAAACTCTTCTGCAATCTTCTCTGTCATGCATGATGTAAATTCAGCTGGCATGAAGCTTCATAACAAAGATGCTAGTAACACAGAAAATGCCATTTTCTCACATATTTCATATTTATCCTTCACAAATGATTACAAGAACAGAGACTTGAATTAATGCCATAAAGAGTGTTCTATTTTTAGAAGTATATGCACTTGCCTTTATCCTTTGCCACACTGTGGTCTTGGAGGCTGGTATCTTCCGTGTTTGAATGTGCATACGAGTCACAGCCCCAAAATGCGCAGCACTGATAAGCATATGGTACTGATAAAGACCTGAAAAAGATGGTAAAATCTACGTTGAATAACAACTTCACAGACATGCTTTTGTTCTGTAAAAAGTACTTCAATCTTTAAGAGCCCCAGAGAAAGATCTGACTGTCACATGCTTTAAAAGCTGGTCATTAGGCTCTCTGGGCCTCCATTTCCTCATTGGTGAGGATGTCACCTATCAGATGTCACCATGACTTTCTCTTTTCATATAAGATATGCTTTTAAGGGGCGCTCAGTGGGTTGAGCCGCTGCCTTCGGCTCGGGTCATGATCTCAGGGTCCTGGGATAGAGTCCCACATCGGGCTCTCTGCTCAGCAGGGAGCCTGCTTCCTCCTCTCTCTCTGCCTGCCTCTCTGCCTACTTGTGATCTCTGTCTGTCAAATAAATAAATAAAATCTTAAAAAAAAAAAAAAAAGATATGCTTTTAAAAACTCAATTTAAAACAAACCATATTTAAAATTTAGCAGTAATGCTGCAATTTAAAGTGAAGTCTAATCAGACTCCTTTTATACATGAATTAACCATGCCTAATTTATCATATGATACTGGCAGTTTGATTTAAAAATCAATGTCACAGATCCTTTGTGACTTTCTACCACTAAATGAATGTACTTTGTTCATATAACTATAGTAAACATATTTATTCTCTTCTCCCATGGTACTACCCCCAACCCTATCTCTATGGTATCAAATACTTTATAAACATATTAGAGCCCTGTGCCAATTTTCTGTAGGTTCACACTTATGGGCTCCTGCCACATTGCTAATGACAAATCTGCTATATGAAAAACCAGTCTGATGAACAGCTATGTTCTCTCTCCGGCAGTCTCCAGGACTCAAATTCATGTTCTCAAAAACTACAGAATAATGCTCATGTTCTATTTTTTACCAAATTTGTGAGGACCGAGGTAGAAAATACTCTTAAATTATAACCTCCCAGAGAATCTGGGAACCACAGCAAAAAAACTAGTATACTCTATAATTTAGAGGGCCACCACAACTTCAACAAAAAAAGAAAAATAAGTAAAAACACACCTGAGATTAACAAAATCCTTTGCTGCTAATGCTTCTTTCAGCTTGAAGTTGCCAACAAGTTTCAGTTGATTTAGCCCATTCAGGCCTTCCGTAGGAAATGAAGTTAATTCATTGAAACTTATATCTCTGAAATATGAATGAGACTTCAAATTAACTCCTAGGATACAAGTTACACAAAAACATGTATATGTTTATATGTTATACATGTGTAAACATCACAAATATTAAAGTTGTACAAGGAAGTTAAGGTGTAGTAAAACAATAGATCTGGCATGCTTCTTGCCATCTAAGAAACCATTTCAATACGAATGCAGCTTAGCATTTACACAGGGGAACAACTGAACAGAGAAATATTTCCATAGGACAATGCTAAAACACAAGTTTCTGTAGATGGTTCATTGCTTTCAAGATATTACTGCATAAAATCATCAACTTACAGGTTAGTTATTGACCCAAGCTTTGCAAAAGCTCTGTTGTGAATTTCATGGATCAAGTTTCTACTCAGATCTCTGCAATTACAAGAGTAGCATTGTTAATCTTTTCAAATAAATTCAAATTGCAGTTACTTTGACCACACTATGGAATCTGAGGTAGTCACAGTATCCCTGATAAGATATTAATCTTGACCAACAACTTTATGTTTATGTTGAACCCCTCCCCTTCACAAAAATCTGTTTCTTGGAATGGGTTCCATGGAGCAGTAATTCTAGTTGGCATCTGTTTCAAAACAGTTGTGAATTTTCTCCACCTTATCCTTCTGGTAGCAGTTCAAAAATACGAATGATATGATATAACCTTTGGTACTATTAAGTAGGTGAGGAAAAACTCAGCTCCTGACAAAGCTGAAAATGAAAACAGGTTTCATAGTATTTGCTTTCTCAAAGGTCAGTGATAAGGCCCTGAGGGAAGACAAATAATCAATATGTAAACAAGAGCATTCCAGAAGGCTTCAGATATCATTCTTTCCCGAGCAGGAAATAAAAATCCTATCAACACCAAAGCTGTACTACATTCAGAAACACACCCTGAGAAATTCTGTTCTTGCAGATTTAATAAAAACGGAGAAATAATCTGCAACCACCCTTAAATGGAGCATTAATGGAAATTTAAAGGGTGGATAAATTCATTCCATTACCCATCCCCTGGATCACAGCACAACTGGACGAACTTGGTTCCAAATCATGAAAAGGCCAGCTTTTCATTGTTGTAGCTTATCAGTGCTCTAAGAAGTGATGGCAGCTAGGAGCCAGTCCCCTTCCTCGCTACTGCCCAGACCCATGCACAGTAAGCCTGTCAGGCACAGGGAAAGATCCCAACCTCCAATCAAGTACCTTCCAGTAGAAAACATTTTCATTGTCTTACTGGGGATCTACTGGAAGACAGTATTCAATATATGTAATTTCACTTCACCTTCAATTTTTTAAATTTGCTGTGTATTTTAAAAGTGGTCACTATTTTAGCATATTGTGTTTTCTGCATTAAAGTTCTGTGAAGGTGGGGACAAGGCCTGTCTTAGCCACCTCTCTATCCCCAAGTGCTTAAGTGAATATTTGGCACAAATACACACTCAAATGCAAATACATTTTTTCTAATGAGTACTTCTGCTGCATATTAGCTATATTTGTGACAATACATACCACAGCATAAGGGTCAGCACATTTTTTCTGTAGAGGGCCAGATAGTAAATATTCTCACCTATAGGTCATATGGTCTCTACTTCCCACTACTCAACTCTGCCATAATATGGTGAAAGCAGCTTTAGACAACACTTACTCAAAAGGGCATGGTTGTGTTCTAGTAAAACCTAATTTACAAGAATCGGAGGCAGGCTGGACCTGGCCCATAGCCTATAGTTTGCCTAGCCTAACCCTGCCCTAATGGAGAGGCAAACCTCATTAGCATGACAAGAAAACAAGCAAGCTCCATCTCGCAGGTTATATGTGTTATGCTTTATCACTTACTAACATACGATATCATAAATCAGCTAAGGTAAAAGGTAAAAAATACTAACTAAAAAGCTAAGGTTAAAAAAAAATACTGAGAGTGGAGTATTGATAAAGTACCATGTGGTAAAACCGGAACAGTATTTACACGTAATAAATTGTATCTTTAAACATATCTATCATGGGAATTGTAATGATATATTAATTTGGAACTGGACAAAAATTGTATTTGTTTCTAATAATCAGAGAGAAACTTACAGAATCCTCAGAGATATCAGGCCTTGAAAAGTACCTTCTTTTATTTGGTGGATCTGATTACGTTGCAAAGAACTAAAAAAGAGAAGAAGGAGGAGAAGGAGGAAGAGAAGGAAGAGGAAGGGTGATGAAAGAAAAAAGAAAAAAAAAGAAAATTATTTTTGATTTTGAAAGCTAATATTTCCTCAACTTTTCCTAAGTTTAAATACTCATTCATAAGTAACAATGATTGATCTTGCTGAAAGTAAAAAGAACTGCCATTTCCTCCTCTGTAATATCACAGAGTTAGATTAATTGGTATTCCCCTCCCAAATTATACTGGGAATTAATGTATACTATCTAAATTCCTTAACAACCCCACTTAGGAGAGCAGTTAGAAAATATGGTAAAAAAGGATCCAGGACAACATAACCATACCAGGTACTGCAGGTAGAAAGCTAGAAGAAAGGGATCAGAAACGGGAGAATTAATGCCTTCCTCTCCCTTCTCCCAACCAACTGCCACCAGAGCTTATAGATACACAGTAGGTATGCATGTTTGATTTCCCTCAATATCCAGGAACAGTTTTTGTTTGTTTGCTTTTTGTGTACACAGGCTTCCCCCTATAACGTCTCCCAGACTGCCTGATAAATACCTAAGAAATGCTGGTTGCATGACCATAGCTAGTACAATTTGACAGGAACACCTGATTATACACATCTATTTCTCTAACATTTCTAATTTTTTAAACATTAAAGCCATTACTTAAAATAGGACATATTCAGTGAATCAACAATAAACCACAGCAAAAAGAGTAAGTCAAAGACCAACTTACATTTCTTCCAGAGCATGGCAACCATTAAAGCTTGGAAGGTCTTTTATATTGTTGTAAGACAAGTCCCTTAAAGCAACAAAAATTAACAAATTAATTTCTATGTTATCAGAAAACTAAGTTAAAAGAAGCTATACTCAGAAGTACTGAAAGCAGCTCCAAGATCTATAATAGAGAGCTGAAGAAAACAACTATTTTTTTCTAAGACTTACAAGCTTCTAGAGTACCCCAGTGATATACTGGGCTTATGATTTGCAAATTTCAAATACATAATATCGAGTACAGACAATATAAAATATATTAAAAACATTTATTTCTGTTTCAATTTTTAAGTAAAATTATTAAAAACATGAAGCATATAAAGTTAAATATACAAAATATGTAAAATATAAAATTATGTGTAAGTGGTAGACTATTTTTTATATTTTTATAATATCATAAACAATTTCTCTGTTATTTAATTATAAAGCTGTGAGAGGTGGTATGCATAGCTCACATTTTCAAAAAAATTGTGTTAAATCATGTACAGGGACTCAATAACTCTCAGTTAATTCCACTGCAGTGTTTCCTCAGTAGTGATCACTGTGCTTGATACTCCACAACATTTAATGGCTTGCTTTATCAATCAGTCACTTATTTTGTTACTATTGCTCTCCACTGAATACTTATTAACAGCTTAGAAACTTAATTGTTTGTTCTTGTGACATTTTTATGCCCTTTATTTACTTTTAATTTCCAGATAGTTTAAAGTTTTTGGAAAGCTCCATGCTTAGCTGGTTCCTGACCCAAGAAAGATTTGGGCTCTGCTTAGGTTATGGATGAAAGAGAAAGATGTAGAAAGCTGACACTTCTGGGGCTTCTAGGATAAGGACAAGGGAGTCCAGTCAGGAAAAATACCAAGGAAGAGCCTAGTCTGGTTTTACTTTTTTCAAAGCAAAAGTCCCAAGATGTGTGACATACATATCACTCTAAAGCCAAATTGAAATAAATGTTACCTACACTGGGGTCACGAAAACACCTGCTCATTTCCATAAAGGGAACAAATAAGACACAATTCTACCCTAAAATCAGCTAATGTAAATAGCTTATCAAAAATAAAACAATATAGGTGAAGCACATAAAAGAAAAAGTATGAGAAGGGAAGAGGGACCCAACTTACAAAGTCCGAAGCATCCTTTGTTCTTGGCACAAGTTACTGGATATGCTGCTTATCTTTGTGCCTGTCAAGGTCCTGTGGAAAAACATTGTTCATCTAAGAAATGTTTCAAGTTGAGAGGGTAAATAAAATGCTATTCTCACATAGAAGAAGAAACAGATATTTGCCTATGAACTAAAGCCTGTGTATTCCACTGCCTACTTATTCCCTAAAGTCAGGTATGTGGGGAAATGGATTAAGCCCTCCATTATGGATTTCATTTTCATAGTAAGACAGAAAAGCCTTACTATGTTAGAACTGTTAATACTGTCCAGACAATGAGGCTGATTTCTCATGTGGACCAACAGAAAAATACTAATCCACAGCCACAGCCTGACTACAATCACGTGTAACACCACCTCATACCAAAAACGTGGGAAGCCAGCTCAGCATCCTGCATTCCAAACCCAGCCAACCTAACTCACCATTCTGAAATGTTCTCCTCCTCCCTCCCTCTCCGCGTTCCCATCTGCAGTCAATACCAATTCCTGTGCTTTCTTCCTTTGTGGTGTGTCCAGCATCTGATTCTCTCTTCATTTTTACTGCTATTATGCAGATCACACATGGAATGAGGCAGAGAGCCTCAGGCCACTCAGAGGAACGTCAGCGGTGTTAAAGGTGTCCACTTAGCAAGTGGATTATTCCTAGGACCTCCTTGTGGTTCTTCCCATCTCGTCTCTCTTGCCCTAACATCACCTGCTGCCATGTACTCGACACATCAAAACCACCTTAATAGTCAAGTTTAAACTTCTGAGCCCAGTGCTTCCAGAACACTTTTTCCCTTACATCTTGGCACATGTGAAAATCATAACATTTATGTGACCTACTCTGAAAAGGTTCCCTGTGGCTGGAGACCCTTAACCAGCTCAGGTTCTTTCTGGCTTTCTGGAGGGCTCAGGTCAGCAAAAGCTCAGATCCATATGTATCCCATTCACAGACCATCCACTGGGAAGAACTGCCATAACCAAATGTTCCATGTTCGATGGCTGCCATTTTAAAACCGTGACCCAAATGATTTTCCAAATTTCTCCATATCACATCACATTCCATTAAACACATGCAATTCTAGCTATACACGATCATCTGCATGCCACCCCTGAGGAAATTTTCAGTATTCCCCATTTTACTAAATCCTGCCTTTCTAAATAAAATCCCCGGCTCTGGGAAACCTGACAGTATTCAGTTTTGAAAACATTACACCTCCTCCCTAAAGCTTTCTCTGATACTCTACATCAATTGCTCCACTTCTGAGTTCCAAAAGCACTGCTTCAAATTTGGCATTTACTTACTGCTTATATTTTCAGTGAACTTTTCAGATCTAATATCCATGCACCAGGCTATCTGCTACCTGAGCTGACTGAACCCTAACCCAATAAATACACATCTCCATGCATGCTATTCACAAAGAGAGATACAGGAACCAACACAAACCTAGCACCATTGCCAAAAAGCACCAGCACCTGCTGAGCCGGCCCGCATGTTATATTTACACTACCCCTGTTCAAAAACAGCCACACTCACAGACTTTCCAGATGGATAGTTCCTGTCAGATTGGGGAACTGTTGCACCATGCTTGCGCCTCGAATGACTCTTCAAGAAATTGGGAGAGAAAACAGAATTTAAAATAAAAAGTTTTCATAGATAATATTTTTGATTTATTTTTTGAACAGTTTAAAATCACTGGGTGCCTGGGTGGCTCAGTCATTAAGCATCTGCCTTCAACTCAGGATTGAGCCCCGTATTGGGCTCCCTGATCGGCGGGAAGCCTGCTTCTCCCTCTCCCACTCCCCCTGCTTGTGTTCCCTCTCTTGCTCTGTCTCTCTCTGTCAAATAAATAAACAAAATCGCTTAAAATTAATTAATTAATTAATTGAAATGTCAGAACTACTATACCTAAAAATAAAATCAGTTTCAATTCTTGAATGCACCTGAAACTGTGATAATTAATTAGGCCAAGTGTTCACATAAATAAGAACCATCATAAATCTTCAGAATTGTCCTCTGGACTTTCACCCAACAGAAAAAAAAAAAAAAAGAAAGATTTTTTGTCTTCTGGAGCTACAATAATACATTCTAGTTTTCCAGTAAAGCAACTGCATAGATATTCTTGTTTTCAAACTTTTTATAAAAAAAAAAAAAAAAAAAAAAGAATAAAAATTTGAAAATAAAATTGGTATGATACTTACAAGGAATGCAGATCAGATAAATTGTGAAATGCTGAGTTCCCCACAAAAGACAGAGGATTATCATACAAATGTCTGTAAAAATACCCAAAAAAGGTAAAGTTTTCTTATGTTCACAAGCCATCCAACACTGCATCTATCTTCACAAAGTCCATACATCTAAAAGCCTGAATTTTCATTCTTCATTGAGATGCCTGGCATCATACAGACATGTTTTACATGATTCTATATTAAAACAAACCTTCAAAACTACTTACATAGTTCTTAAGAGTGGATTACCATCAAATGCTCCATCAGGGATAACAGAAATAGAATTACTATGAAATAACCTAAAAAAGGAGGAGAAAAATATTTTGAAACACATGTCCCCTTGTGAAATAAGTTAAAACCTGAATATCTAGCCCTGTTCAGTATTATGTGAAACACAACTGATAACAACTATATGTTAATTCCAAAAGTATGAGGAAACTAAAGTTTCAATTCCATCTCATCCTTTCCAGGACCATTTCCTAATTCCTCTTAAACCCACGCTTACGCTGGTATCGCTCAGGTCTCTCATACACGCTGAGTTGTTGCTTTCTCAACAAAGAACTTTAGACCATGAGTGAGAATCATAAGGTGTTTTAACGTCCATATTCCTCTGTCACCTTACATTTAGTCCTTAAGCAATGTGTGTCAGAGTATTTGCTGTCAACAGATGACCATACACAAGCCCCGCGATGCCATGTACATTCCTATCTCTGCCCTTGACAAAGCCAACATCTAAAATGCCCCCTTAACCCTTTTGGCTTCCTGGGTGGCTCAGCTGGTTAAATAGTTTCAAGGTTGTGGGCCTGGGTGGCTCAGGTCATGATCTCAGGCTCTATGCTGGGCGTGGGGTCAGCCTGAGATTCTCTCTCCCTCTGCCCCTCCCCCAATTCGTGCATTCATTCTCTCTTTCAAATAAACAGATCCTTACTGAATAAAGGATCTGAATAAATTCACACACACACACACACACACACCCCTACCATTTTAACTCCAGTCATATTCTTTCTCTTCAGTGCTACCTTTTCCAATGACCCCAATTCTCAATGAAATCTTTTTTCTGGGATGCTTCATTTACCCTCTTCATTTAGCACTTATTTCTACATAGCAACTGTTCTCTGTATTACATGGTTAGCCTCCCCAGTGCCACTAAGACTCCAAGCTTCTAACTGGCAAGGACCATACATTACTGCTCTTGTTTCAGCAGTATGGAGCCCAGCACAGAAATCCAGGCTCAAAACTGTCTGCACTAACTAACATAATCCAGTCTGTGTGATCATATGTGTGTCTGTGTATTGTGATATATCTAATGGAGCAAAGAGGTTTTCAAATCTCACTGTTGGAACATTAAGTGGTGAGTTCGAAGGATACTAAGGCGTAGAGAGAGCAAAACAATACTCACAGCTCTTTTAGGCTAGGAAGGGCTTTAATAGCCTGAGGAAATTCCCCCAAATTATTATAATTCAAGTCCCTAGAAAAAAAAATAGGAGAAGCATGTAAGGACACTGAAGAGTAGTACAATTTATAAGGCATTTTGGTACAAATGCATTCCTTAAAAATCACATCCTCTGGATGGTGATCTCTGCTCACCAACCATAGTGCCATTTAAAACCCTGTAGTTTCTTACACCTTTTCTTAGAATACTGAACAGAAAAAAAAAAAAAGAATCGTAATTCATCTATGTTGGTTTTAAGTTCATTTTACAAGGTCAAGGAATTCTGAATCACATTTTATTGGTACATTAAATAAATCATTTGAATGACATTTCTCGGGAAATTCACCATAAAATGGAGTTTATGGAATATCCATTTCTAAATGACAATAGCCTGAAACCAAGGTTTCCATTTGGGGTTTGGAGTGACTTCCTGAAATTCTGGCATGTGGGCAGCTGACCTCAGCCCTACTATCAGGTGGATGACCGGAGATAAGTATGAACAAGGGGAAGGACCAGGATGGCCTCCCACAATTATTGTCTTGAAGCAGGTTATAATTTGTTGAAAATGTTATATTAATTAGGAGAGAGAAAAGCCACAGTGATCTGTGCTAAAAAGTCTTAATTCTGAGTGTTTAAGTTTTAACTTCTTTTATAACCTAACGAGCATGTTGGCATATGATTATCATGGTTGATTTCAGAATGAGAGTAAGTTAAAATCAAAGGCCCAGCTCTTCAGGGATCTGTTTTGTTTTTCTTTACTACATAGAAAGAAAAGTGGCAAATAAAAATTTATCTGGAAAGAAGAGGTTTCCTTTTCATATAACTGGAAGAGTATACACGGTCTAGTATCAGAAGATCCATCCAGTGTTCTGGTTCACTGGTATTTACACAGTAAAGGAGAACTGAGCTTGGAATTATCTTCTTCTTCAAGAGCTTCAACCTTCAAATATCCATTGATGTTCACTATCCTTTGGTTATTTAGACAGGAAAGGGGATTAATAAAGAGCTAAAAGGTTTTAGGTCTTCTCCTTAACTGATAGCCAACCAGAATATTCAACTCAACAAAATATTACAAATCCTGAGTATTCCAATCAAATGTTACTAACTAAATGTTACTAATTGGGACATTTTCTGAATCATTTACTATGCCACAATAGCAAATGCTATAAAGCTTCTCATAAAGATGACTAAAATTAACTAAAACAAAAGGATAGAGATCCTACTCTTAATTACACATAGCTGCACAATGTCTTTTGCTCCAACAGTGGTGCAGTGTGCACTTGAAACAGCCAGAATTCCCAAATACTTTAACTCGTAAGAATAACAATGAAAATATCCTGAGCAAAACACAGAAGTTTATTTCATTTAACGTATAAGCAAGCAGAGAAAATATTCAAACCCCAGGGTTAATAATTAGGTAAGACAATTGAAATCATGGAAAAGACAAACAAAAGATTTTTTTCCAGAATTAATTTTATAAGGCTCAATGTTCCAAAACTGGAACATTTTACAGTTTAACAAAATCAAAATTTTTGAGAAAGTAGACAGACGGCCTGGCAGATCAAGCTGCTTTTTACATGTACTTTTGAAAGAAATATCAAGTCCAAACTTGTGCACCATTTTTAACCATAAACTGAGATTAGTATTCTTAACTGTGTTATTTGATGGCAAGAATTTAGTCATGTATTAAAGCCAGTTAATAGAGTGCTGAACTCAGGGCACCTGGGTGGTGCAATGGGTTAAGGCTTTGGCTCGGGTCATGGTCTCAGGGTTCTGGTATCGAGCCTCGCATGGGGCTCTCTGCTCAGCGGGGAGCCTGCTTCCCCTTCTCTCTCTGCCTACTTGTGCTGTCTCTCTCTGTCAAATAAACAAATAAATCTTTAAAAACAATAGTGAGCTGAACTCAAGACCATTATTTTATCCTTTTCTGCAAGGAAATACAAAACTGCACCATTAATATCACAACATAACCATCTGAAATATGAATCCACTTACAAGGTCTCCAGGTTATCTAGTCCATCGAAACAGTGCTGACCCAAATTTTTAATTTTATTGTTATGAAGATGCCTATGAAAAAAAAAAAAAAACATTGAAACGACTTTTACATCACCCAATAGCAACCATTATAATGTTTTATGCATCTAAATTGTTTTTTAAAGGAACCATGTAGCCAAACATTTCAACCCTTGACTAATGGACAAGAAATTGCACATCTCTTGATATATGCTGCACGACTCGGATTCACTAAACACAGAAAGGATCTCTCATGGAAAAATGGTATGCACACTGAAGATTCTTTAATGTTTACCCATATCAGAAGAAAAGCTCTAATGAGCCTTTCATCATATGAAGTGAAATTTTGGTGAGCTCCCCCTATGGAGGTGGGGGAACCAGCATGGAGGGGAGTGCATCACCTTACTCCACTGAGGGTGAGTAACAGATTTTAAAAGAAATGCCATTTTTTTATGTCCAAGTTTTCAAAGATTAAAAACACAGAGAATCATATATTCTTTGAACAGACAAGTTGGTCAAAACATGAAGTATCACTGAAGCTTATTTTCTGTGAGTGCCTGAAAACAATGCCACTTCTTTTAACACCGAATACCTTGCTGGTATTGTCTAAGTATTTGCTGAATGTCCCAATTTCTTCTTATGATTACAAACGGCCACGTAGTTTAGAAAGATTCAACAGTTATCAGATTTAATTTTTTAATTATCCTACCTTGTATTTTAAAAAATCGCACTTAATTTTGTCAAAAAAAAAAAAAAAAAAAAGGCAACTCCCCCCAAATATCTCTTCAGAAGTATAATCAAAAGTGACATACCTTCATAATAATTTGTCACAAGAAATCTGCTTTTGCCCCCCAAGTTCACACAAATACATGGTATTTAAGGGGACAGATACTTACAGAACTACCAGGCTCGAAAGATTGGTAAATGCATAGTCAGGGATGCTTGAGATTTTGTTGAGAGCCAAGGTCAATGCCTGCAGAGTGGGCAGATTGCTGAGGGGATGCACGGGCACTTCCGTCAAGCTGTTGTCATCTAGCCACAGATGTCGTAACTGAGCAAGCCCCTCAAAACTGTCCTCAGGGACTGAGGTAATATGGTTAGCATCTAAACGCCTGACAGAAAAAGAAACAACCACGTTTAAAAACGAATTCTGGAAGAATGAGCCAAGTCACAGACAACTCGCAGTTTTCAAAATAGAAAGGAGTTACAAAAATGACCAGAGTCATGGCATTCCTTATTTCTTCAATTTCTCTAGAAAGTCTCATAAACTCTAACAACTTTTCTAAGACCATAGTATGGAAGTCCCTTCTTTCCCTTCCCACATAACAAAGGAATGAATGCAAATCTCAATCTCTCCAGAATCTCTGGCTAAGAATAACTTTATAGCAAAATGATGTCTGTGTTTTTTTTTTCAAAGAAAACTCTCAGAAACTTAAAGCTAGAATTTTATATTTCAGAATCTATGTAAATCAAAAGTACAAAAAAAGAGAAGAAACTAAGCTGAGTAAATAAGCTACTGTCCTTAAAATTTTACATCACAACTAATATCTGATATTAAATTTAACTGTTATTTTGACTTGGAACCAAAAGGGGAAAAAATAAGGAAATATTTACCCCCAAAAAATATTCACAGCAAGAAATTATTAACAATCCTTATTACCACCAGGCATGTTAAAACTATAGGTGTCATGTACTGATCAAATAACCTTCTCTTCTTCTCTTAGCACTAAGTTCAAAATTAACAGTTACTAAGAAAAGGACAAACTGTCCACAAGAAAAATTAAACAGCCACTCTGATCAATGTCATTGTGGCCTTAGGGCTTCTTTTAATTTTTCTCCAAATTCTGGAGTCGAAGACATCTTGCTAATAGGATTATTCAAACTTAAAATTTAAGTCCCCATCTAAAAACCTGGAAAATTATGTCCTAAGTGTTACTGTCGGCACAATCAAGCATAATTAAGGGAACAATCACTTTTTGACACAGAGGCACCCTGATATTAATAAGATGAAGGACAGTATGCACCAGGCAAATCACAACTGTTTGCATGAATCCCTTGATGCTCTATCTTCACTACTTAAATTCATACCTTCCAGGCATGAACCTCTTTGGTGAAAATCAGGGAACACACAAAAAAAGAAAAGTCAAAATGACAGCATATTTTTAAAGACATGGATTTTGGCAGCTGTCGAGTTTAGGAATTTCTGACTTTTAGAGGGGAGCTTATGCCTCCTGTTGCCTTATACTGCTCTGGCTTCGGGCCATCATTGCCCCTTTCCCCTCCAGGCAAATGCTGAGCCCTGTGCCCAACCACCTGCTCCAGCCTCAGATTAGCAGGGGTTAAAGATCCTTGGTCCTGGTGAGGGTCTAATAGTAGCTTCTTTTTGATAAAGTCGAGATAAGCACTAAAGAGGACAGCACAGGGAACTGAGCAGCTAACTTAAGAATCCATTTGGGAAAAGACATTTTTTAAGGCTCTTTATTCCTTAGATTCTCTAATCCCGACCCCTGAGAAGAGATAGGCATCCTTCATTTTATAAAGACTGGCAAAGTCCTGGATATGGAGCTGCTTAGGAGATTTGCTTTAATGTGTGGAGTATTCTCTCTATCTTCTCTCTCTCTCTCAGTCTCGGTCTCTCTCTCTCTCTCTCTCTCTCTCACACACACACTTCACAACCTTGAGGAACTACCACTTAGGGAAAGAGAGACACTGGACCTATAATCAACCATATAATGTAACTAAATGGTTAATGCAGGGATACCTGGGTGGCTCAGTGGGTTAAGGCCTCTGCCGTAGGTCATGATCTCAGGGTCCTGACATCGAGCCCCACATCAGGCTCTCTGCTCGGCAGAGAGGAGCCTGCTTTCTCCTCTCTCTGCCTGCCTTTCTGCCTACTTGTGATTTCTGTCGAATAAATAAATGAAATCTTTTTTTAAAAAGTTTAAAAAATGGTTAATGCAATTAAATTCTACTTGCAGTTGATTTAATTATCTGCAATTTATTCAACACATCTAAACTGAGTATCTTGTTAGGCACAAAAGATAAAAATGGTGAACACCTACATGAGGAGGCCTGTCCTCATGAGACTGACATTCTAATGGAGAATGACCCCCAATATAATACACTTTAAAAGTGATTATGGAATGCTTAAGTGCTATGAAATAAACAGGGTCCTGGGGTAAAGGCTAATAGGGACTAAGGGAGAAGGGTAGCTACTTAAAATGCACTGGTCAGGAAAACCATTTCTAAGAAGGTGCTATTCAAACTGAAATCCAGAGGGCAGAGACTCAGCAGAAATGGTCCAAGCAACTCCCAGAAGATCAGAGTGATCAGAACACAGGAGGGAGGGTGGAGGGTCTGGGGAGCCACAGCTGGGGATGCAAACAGGGACCTAGTTATATAGACCCTGTAGGCCAGGCAAGGATTTGGGGTTGTATCTTAATTGTACAAATTGAAGTCCCTTTCCAATTTCTCAGCGTTAGAGCACTTCAAAAGTGTAAATTGCTTATTTGATCATATTGATGATGATGTGCATTCATATTCACCAAAAATAATGAGCAAGGCTTGCCTACATATGCACACAACACTCTACCGAAATTAACCCCTCTATAAAAGTGTTTCATTAAGATGTGGTAAAATACTATAAGAAAAGCTATCCGTACCTTTTTAGCATAATTTCAGTATTACATGCACCATTTATGCTCCTGCAGAATTCTGTACCATGTACCATCGTAGAAAAGAGATGGCCTTAGCTTAGGACAAGATATCCAAGCAAGTTTTGAGTTAAGCCGGTAATTAAACTACCTACTATGCAAAATAGTAATACAACAATAAACACACAGACGCAATTTCCTCTGTGCTAAAAATTCCCCCAAATCGTAAAGTCACACATAAGTAAGAGATCAAAAGGAAGAACTCTGGGGCGCCTGGGTGGCTCAGTGGGTTAAGCCGCTGCCTTCGGCTCAGGTCATGATCTCAGGGTGCTGGGATCGAGTCCCGCGTCGGGCTCTCTGCTCAGCAGGGAGCCTGCTTCCTCCTCTCTCTCTGCCTGCCTCTCTGCCTGCTTGTGATCTCTCTCTGTCAAATAAATAAATAAAATCTTTAAAAAAAAAAAAAAAAAGGAAGAACTCTGGAAAAAATGAGACACATAAATAAGAAGCTAAATGAGGCAAATCATTTGTGGTGACTCAGTGGTTAATCCTTAAACTCAGTTCACATGCAGATGTTGGGGGGCACACTCATAAATGTAGACTTTGCCTTACACCAAGATGAATGTTTCACAGAGAAACAGTTTTAGAATTATGGCTTTGTACCAATGACCTAAATACTTAATATTCACCCTAACTAAGAGACCAAGACAATACTATCACTGATTCAGTAGATGCATGAATAGAATCAGATATCTCACATGTGGGGAAATAACGAGGGCTTGTGTAACATATTCTACCCTTGAAACTCCATCTGGCAAGACAGAACTACTACTTTAAGTGTACTTTTGTTGTTAATACGATGTTAACATCGTATTGACTGAATTCCCTTACTATTTTTGTCTTTAAAATGTGCTTCAATTCCTATTCTCAAAAGACTGTTTTATATCTTACTGAAACTCACATACCTTTTATTCTCGCATTAAATGAAATTACAATAACAAATAATTCCATATGAAGATTTTACTGAGGAATGTCTGTTACAACATCTACTTGATGTAATCAAAAGCTTTCCCCTTTTCTCTCTACTTCTAACTTACTCATGTATATATTACAGTGTTACATTTTGTTACCAGTTTCAAGTATAAATTATTACAATAATACTTTATTGTGGAAAACCTAGGAAATTGAGTCTTTGAAATCCTCCTTTACCATTCAATAGAAGCGTGATCTAATTTAAGGGGCTAAAGAATCCACTAGAGCAAATTCTGACATGTCATTTTAATAGCCTGCTCAGATAACGCCTTAGCCATTTTCATGGCTTTGTGAAAGGCTATCACGCTACCTTTGTACTCACTCTGACAATTCACTTTCAGATTTTATAGTTATCCTCAGACACTTGCATCAAACTACTTCTGGTCAATTTCAACTCCCCCCAAACGAACTTTGCTCCTTCTGAGCACTACTTCAGAACCACAAGGAAATCTTTCATGTAATTCAGGTCTGAAGATCAGATTCGCAAACTGAACTCAAGGGGCGATAAGACTGTTTTCACCATGACAGAATTTCAATTGTATCTAACTTGACTGCTACACCCACTATGCAAACAAACCCATGTACATTTCCTTCTAAGTAAAACAGGCCGACACTTAGCTCCTTATGTTTCTGATGCAGATAAAAACATCCCAAAGCCTTTAAAAAAAAAATAGTTGGCTTTGACTCCTCTCTACCCCACCCCCATCCCAGTTTTGGAGATAATTTAAACTATGCAATTCAATCAATGAGTGATAAGCACATGCTTTTTAAAAATATTATTTCAGAGGGAGAAACCTACTGTGAAAAACACCTTAAATCATCTAAATTATCAGTAAATGTCATGTGGACATTAATGTGCTTATTGACCACAATCTATCTTCAATCAGTCTTCATGGTTTTTCTGTTCTAAAGCTCAAAGATTTTAGCTTTGTCTTTTTCAGCCTTCTAACTAAACAAAGGACTATTTTGATCATTTAGTTTGGGGACCAAGAACAACACCATATGAAGTTCCTTAAGTAACACAAGAAAATGACTATTTAAAATGTTTAATGAGAGACGCCTGGGTGGCTCAGTTGGTTAAGCAGCTGCCTTCAGCTCAGGTTATGATCCCAGTGTCCTGGGATCAAGTCCCACAACAGGCTCCTTGCTCGGCAGGGAGCCTGCTTCTCCCTCTGCCTCTGCCTGCCACTCTGTCTGCCTGTGCTCGCTCCCTCTCTCTCTGACAAACAAACAAAAAAAAGAAGTTTAATGAATCTGGCTCTGAGGGAGGTAAGATGGCTTCCTCCCTGTACATCTGTCCAAGGTCAGAAAGTGTATAGAGGTGACACAGTCACATGTCTGGGAAGGAACTCATTCCAATTGATTCACTAAGGGAGTCTACTCAGAGTCTACTCAAATAGTTACGGCAAGTAACAAACCCTATGTTCCACAACTTGGCATTGTGGCAAAATTAGCTATTTAATATATTTCTCACCTTAAACTTCTTTTTAAACTAGAACTTCTGAGTGGGATCAGTCGGTTAAACGGCTGCCTTTGGCTCAGGTCATGATCCCAGAGTCCCAGGATAGAGCCCTGTGTCTGGCTCCCCACTCAGAGGAAAGCCTGCTTTTCCCTCTGCCCCTGACCTTGCTCATTGCTCTCTCTCTCTCTCAAATAAATAATAATTTTTTAAAAAATAAAAATTAAAAAAAACCTAGAAATTAAATGAATGCCTCAGATACTCTTTATGACATTAGATACATTTCTAACGTTTAACCTTTACAGTGTATAATATGCTTTATAGTACGTATTTTTTAAAGATTTACTTATTTATTTGAGAGAGAATGAGAGCGCACGCAAGTAGGGGCAGAGGGAAAAGGGAAGAGAGAATCTCCAGCAGACTCCATGCTGAGCACAGAGCCTGGGGCTCGATCTCATGACCTGAGCCAAAATAAAAAGTCAGATGCCCAATCAACTGAGCCATCCAGGTACCCCTTTATTGGTACATATTTATTTTATTTTCACATTAACTAGGAGATTATCTAATCTAAATGAAAAGCTAACCTAATTTCCAGAGATGTGTTTTGGATGCAGTTAAAAAATGGTTTTATATCAGTAAGCAGAGACAAGCAGCTCAATCATTTTCAATCAAGTCTTCTGCTATTGGTGTTTCCTACAAAAGCATACATTTAAAAGTTATTTCAGGGGCACCTGGGTGGCCCAGTCGTTAAGCCTCTGCCTTAGGCTCAGGTCATGATCCCAAGGTCCTAGGATGGAGCCCTGCATCTGGCTCCCTGCTCGACTGGAAGCCTGCTTCTCTCTCTCCTACTCCCTCTGCCTGTGTTCCCTCTCTTGCTGTGTCTCTCTCTGTCAAATAAATGGATAAAATCTTAAAAACTTAAATAAATAAAAATAAAGTTATTTCAAAAGGCAATAAAAAGAAAAACATATGGGACAGGTTAATAGATTACTCAACTATATGGTATGATTAAAACCTAATTTTGTTAACCCAGAACATATACATGTGCTATCTATTACAATTTTTTATTCAGAGTGACTCTCAAAACTTCCATACACATGAGAACTTCCTGGGGAAGTTTTTTTAAAAAATATAGCTTGCTAGATCTTACCTTTAAAGAGAAAATACCAATACTTCCAAGATACAGCTTAGGGGTCTGCATTGCAGGTGGTCAAAGGGCCACAATTTGACCAACCACACCTTCCTCCCACTGTATTTGCAAATAGGCCAAACAGTGTGCATTGGTATTTGTTATTCTAGGAGAAAGACAAACTAACCAAGTTCTTTGTTTCAAAGAATACTTTTTTTAAAAAAGGTAAAATAAGATAAAGAATATTTTTCTATTACTATCAGACATTCCGATCACCTGGTTATGTAAACTGGGTAAACTAAGAATCAAAAGAAACCACTGATAAAATAGATCATCATTACTATTAGTAGATTCCACAAAGGTTTCTTGAACACCTACGACATGTCAGATATTGTTACAAGTGCTTTTCACAGATTGACACATCTTCACATACGGCAAGCAATGAGCGTGCTGCCGTATGGAGAATTTTAAATAACTTGCACTATCTCACACAGCTAGTTTAAGTGGCAAAGCGGGGATCCCAAACCAGACAAGCCGGATAAATAAGCTAGCAGCTTTTCTTAATCTGGCCAAAAGGCAGATTGTAAAAACCACACGCATCAGTTCAGTGCTTCTCGTTGGATCTTCCAGTCCCAAAGATGAGAAAAACTAAAGTTGTAGCCCTAACACCACCAGTTTATAACATTCATTCTAGTCATTAACAAATATGTTTATTTAATATAAAAATTCATTGTTTCTTCAAAAGCTTCCATGGATTTTTCATGGTTCTGGTGATACCACTGCTGCCTACCTGATCCACCGCCGGAGCCTTTGGCTCTGGTCAGGATCTCAGGGTCCTGGGATCGAGGCCCGCATTGGGCTCTCTGCTCAGAGCGGAGCCTGCTTCTCTCTCTCTCTCTCTCTGCCTGCCTTTCTGCCTACTTGTGATCTCTCTCTCTGTCAAATATATAAATAAAACTTAACAACAACAACAAAAACAACAGTGGAAGCAGTGACCACTGTCCTCCAGTTTCATATACATACATGCATACACACTCACACACACACACACACACACACACACACACCCAGGAAAGAATGTAAAAAAGAACAAAGTGAAGTGCTATACGAAAAAGCTTTTGGAGCACTTGGGTGGCTCAGTCGGTTGAGTGTCTGACTCTTGGCTTCAGCTCAGGTCGTGAGACTCAGTGCCGTGTAGGGCTCTAGTCTCAGTGGAGAGTCTGCTTGGGCTTCTTTCTCTTTCTCTCCTTCTGTCACTACCCCTCCCCCTGCTCACTCTCACTCGCCCTCTCCCTCTCTCTTCCTAAAATAAATAAATCTTTAAAAAAAAAATTGAAATTAATAAAAACCAAGCTTTTGAGCATGGTGAAAACCCAGAACTGAAAACTTGAACACTCCACATAAAACCAAACTCTCCTCAAAAAGAAAAACTTGGGAAGAAGGCAATACAAGAGACTAAGCTACCACCCAATGTGACTTCAAGGTCCACAGATGAGAGATTATAATCAATTTGGTCTGATTATCATTACCACCTAAAACAGAAGCCTCTCTGTAACTGTGACCATCATGGCGTAAGACTCTAGAACTTCTGTACACATAACTGGTTCTAAAGAGGTGAAGATCACCTGCCATAGAAGCTTCTGGAATCATAACTAACCGTGTATGCTTGTAACTTTTCTCCCAGCGTCTGAGATAAGAGAGGAAGTAAACTGAACCACCTCATTCTCTCTCACCAAAGGGTGTTTTGGTAATAGCTCCTACTCATCTCCAATTTTATCCCAGGTGAGAGGATAAATCTTCCCTTTTCCTGGGATTCCAGTTCTTCACACATTTAGCAGCCAGAGTGGTCTACTCGTGATTTAGGATACAGAAAACCAAAAAGCTACTTACAAAGACTGCAAAGCACTCAGTCCTCGAATGGCTTCACTGGGAACTGTTTTCAACTGATTGTTTTGCAGGGTTCTGGAAGGAAATTTTTGGTTAGTGAATAACAGGCAATTGTCACTATTCTTTTCTAGAAAAATTCAGAACGTTTTTACCCCAAAAATATTTCCAATGGCAGGAAAGGGGGAGAGATCAAGGTGGAGAGCACCCAAGGAAGGAAAACTGCAAAAAAGCCAGAAGCATTTGCTATGAATTCAGAAATGAAACCTGAGCTGCTATCCCTAAGCCATCTCTTAACACAGACCTACTGGTAATACACATTTCCAGGGGTGTTTCACTCTTAGGAATTAAAGCACCCTAATTAATGTTTGTCACCGTAGAGACTGTTAATATTAATTAGGAAGCATAACAAGTTAACTGAGAGATACAACAAGCAAACCTATTGGAATCCCTAGTGCCTTTTCAAATTGGAACAAAGCAGAGCCCAGGAATATAGACCTTGGGTCAAGCCAATTTTTCCAAGAAGACAGCGATCCTGAGCTCTTAGGGAGCAGCAGACATGTCCTCAGTGAATGGTGGGCCAGAGCCGAAAAAGAGCTTTTGAACGGTGTAACAGAGAAGAGAGGCATAGACCAGTACCAAAAATGAAATATTTATTATTTTTGCCTAAAGCCATTTCTAATCATATTAATAAAATGACTGCTTGACATGAGTCATAACCACAGAATGGCATGGTAAAAGCCACATATAATTCCCCGAACCAGGGGTAACTTGCGGAGAGTTACCCAGCAAGCTAGTGGCAGAAATGGGGCTGGTAGTGAGTTCACCTGTTCCCCAACCTGCCCAACAACCCCTAACCACTGCCAGGAATTTATTTCCTGGTCCCTCACAGACTTTGTAAATGATAGGCATCTTAATTCCTTTTAGCTTTAAAACGATTTTAACATTTTGAGTTTTTGTAAGCCTTTTTTTTTCCCCTTTAGGGTCAGCTAATTCAAAGTTCTTACAGCTATACAATAAGTAGAAACAAAACTCTACTAGTAAAGTTTAAATATGATTTTGATTCAATCCATTAGCCCCACAAAAAAGCCTAATACATTCAACTGTAATGCAGTGAAGGTCAGAACACCTATTATTTAAAGTTTTAACTTTTGTTATCTAGACCCAAGGTTGCCTAAATCAACCCCCGCCTCCCACACTACCCATTGGCCACTCCTTAAATCTTTTAATCCTGAACTAAAAGAAACTGTGCTTACCCTAGCTCCAAGCATGTTGACTATGCAAAAAGAAAATACACAGCCAGCTGCGGAACTCTAAAATTGCATTACTTACAGAACTTTGAGTTCTTTCAACCCAGACAAGGCCTTTGGGTGGATAAAAGAAAGGTCGTTGCCAGCCAATCGTCTAGGGAAAAAAGTAGCAAGAAAAAAAAATAGTAATTCAGGCTCTTAAAAATTCAGAACTCACAATAAACTAATCTGTGATTAAAGCTCTATGTTAAACATTTCTCAAGTCTATCTGACATTAAACATGGACTTAAACCTTTGCTAAAGCGATCCCAAGGTTCTTCCAATGAGATAAATGTCTGTAGAATTTTTTTTAAACTCCCAATACAATAATTCAAACAGGCACATTTTTATTCTGGTGAGGTCAAGCAAGCCAAAACACATTAAACCAAATTAAGTTTGCTATTCATGGTCACTCTCTGCAGCTTGCAGTGTTTTCCAAGTGCCTCATAAATACAGACCACTGGTCAGCAGGCAGGAGTGTTTATACAGATCAGAGCAAACCAGTCTGTTTAGGAGGAATGCCTTCTGGAGGCAAGTCAGCCTGTTATCTCTCCATTACCAAGGGCCGCATTTTCTGTGCAAAAGGGAAGCAAAAAGTGAAAGTCACTGTAATCGTAAATTTCCAAGCAAAGGCATGTGTGTGTATACACACACACACACACACACACACACACACACGCACGCGCGCGCACATATGGTTTTGGTGGGGTTTTTTTAAGACGTTTTCCTTAAGAAATTTTAAAGTGACACATTTAACTGGGAGTAAGAGTGTGGAAAGGATAAGAACTCTTTGGGTCCTTTGTAAGAAGATATCTGAGCCCACAATTTCTACTGAGCCCCACTTTCCTTCCCCTTTTCCCAGGCACACAGAAATGGAAGAAAAAGTTAAACAGAGGACTTTAGGGAGAAGAAGCAGGGAGTAAGGCAGCAACTCATGTCAGTAACTTACAAACAGGAGAACTGAAGGAAGGTTTCCAAGCACTGACTTAGAAATGAGAGCTGTGTGCCCACATGTTAAACACAGGACTGTCCCAGTTTCCTGGTTTCACCAGGGGTACTCTCTCAAACAAGATTGTGTATCTGTAATTTTTTTTAATGCTCTCTCCCCCTCCTTGTTTCTTAGGATCACATAGTCATCAAGTCATTAATTCCTCCTTTAAAGATTCTATTTTCATCCCTTTCTCTTCTCTCTGCAAGCACCCTACACCCCCGAGCTGTATTCATCAATTCACTCATTCACTAAAGAGTTTCATTCATTAACAAGTATGAGTGTCTACTAAGTGCCAGGCCTAGGACGTCCTCTTCTCAGACCTCCGCCCCACCCCCACTTTCTTAACTGACTGAGCCACCCAGGCACCCTGCCTCTGGCACCCCTACTTTCTAATATGTTCCTCTTATATACCCTGATTTTAGGAACACAAAGAAAGCTCCTTCATTTGAAGTCACTGAGGTCTCAAACTCTACCTTTTAGATGCATTATTTTCTCTGGAACTCTTTGTCCTAGTTAAAATGCAAATAGCCCTGGAAAGGACAAAGTTTGATCCTCGCCTCGTATTAACATAGAAATGTGCCCTGAAGGTGTGTATTGGGCAGGAGTGATGGGTTGCAGGTGAAGAACCAGAGGACTCAGAAACCAAGAGTGCGTACATAAAATTATTTCTTCCATTGCAAGGATCATAGTGCTGTTTTCTCAGGCAACACCATCGGTGTAACACAGGGTTCATGCCCCTCAATGAAATGTCTTCTAAAAAGCCTTCTTGCCACACGCTTTGATCTCATAAGGCACCCAGCACTTTTAAGACTTCCCAAAATCCAGCCTCAAAATAGCTTACTTTGTACCACCAGTCTCTTGGCCTTTTACCTCCTAGGACGCACCTGATGTAAAATGAGGGATTGGAAAAGACAGTTCTAATACCTCCTATTTCTCCTAGCAATCCTCTAGGTTCTAGAATAGTCCGCATCACCCCTTGTCTTTAAATGCTTCACCTCACAACCTCACCTTTACTCCCTGAAAACCCAACTCCAGCTTTATATCCCATGAAGACTTCAGTTCTCATGAACACATCTCGTGTGTAAATTCCGAGAACTCGTAATTAAACACAGGCTCTATTCTATAGGTTGTTTCTGGCACATTAGTCTTGTGGGTCAAGTACAAAGAGTGTCCAGAACAGGGCATCTCAGACTTCTGTGACTACCCACCAACATGTCAACTCATTAGTCAGGAACTATTTTCTCAGAATTTCCCCCTCGAAAATGCTTGCCATTCCAATGCCATAGCCTCCCAGAGTCTACCTTAGAGCAGGCTCAGAGTGAGCTTTGTCAGGGGACTTTCTATGTCTCAGATCCACTAATTAATAATGCTCAGACTTTCTATGTCTCAGATCCACTAATTAATAATATTCCATCAATAATGCTGAAGGCTGAAACAGAATGTTTAAAAGATCACATTTTTAAAAAGCAAATTAAAAAAAAAAAAGTCAAATTGTACCATAAGGGGCAATAAATAGCCTTCTTCCCTCCCAGGGCTGCAAGCAATGAGATGACTATGACTGCTCCTCCACGTTATCTGAAAGATGTGCCTTAAAGTCTGGGGGGCCTGGCTGGTTCAGTCAGTACAGCATGTGATTCTCCATCTCGGGGTTATAAATTCAAGGCCCATGATGGGTATAGAGATTACTCAAAAATAAAATCTTTTAAAAAGGGGAGAGAGGGTACTTGGCTGGCTCAGTTGGAAGGGCAAGCAACTCTTGATCTCAGGGTTGTAAGTCTGAGCCCCACATTGGATGCAGAGATTACTTAAAAATAAAATCTTTTAAAAAAGAAGGATTAAAAAAAAAAGCTCAGGTCTACTAAAAGATAAAACTATTACAGAGTGAAGTTGTTGTAGGAGTCTTTCTTTCTTCTTTCTTTCTTTCTTTTTAAATTTGTCAGAGAGAGAGAGAACACAAGCAGGAGGGAGTGGCAGGCAGAAGGAGAAGCAAGAAGCCCAATGTAGTAGTGACCTAAGTTGAAGGAAGACATTTAGACCAACTGAGCCACCCAGGCGTCCCCTGTCATAGGATTCTTAATTTTTTGCCTCTACTATTAGTTTTAATGTCCCCATATCTATCGGTTTTCCTTGAGGAGTTCAATCTATTATACTAGGGATCATGAAAGAGTATTTTACAAAATAACAAAGGAAGTGGCAAAATGCAGAGCACCTGATTACCTGTACTTGTCAACAGAAGAGAGTGTTGAACCACATTAGCCAGGATACAGATTTCCAAAAATCTCTGCCCCCTTTGAAGCCAAGGGAAAACTGAAGCAACCTAACTTCAGAAAGTATCCTCTTATCATTAATAGAAATGACCAACTGAGCTCTCTGTATGTGGCTTCTTCTGAAATTACCAGCCCACTATCTGGAGAAACAAACACTTGGGGATGTAGCACATGGCGATGATGGAGAGCAAGAGGGCACACTACCGTGCACTGCCGTGATTATTTTGTTGCTCACTAGAATACCATACCCTGTGGCGCCTTTAGGAATGTTATCAACCCAGGCTCGCCATGCTGCTGTGTTCATGAATAAAAAATACAACAGCTTAGAAAAGGCTCTACAGATCCAGCAATCACATGCCCCAAAGTCTCATCCCATTTTGCAGCTTTCATGAGCCAGTATCTCTTATAGGAGACGCTGGGGATGCTTCACATCCCAAACCTCAGATCCGGAAGACAGCAAAGTGAATAAGGAACAGGGTTAGGGACAGAGTCCCAAAAACTCGGAAAGAAAAGAAACCTATATAACAAGCCCACAATAGTAGCAGGCACCAAGATACATGGTTTATAGACATTCTTCCATCTTAATCATCTCATTGCTACAGCCCCACTTCTCTGAGCTCCTGAGGGGCTGGGCGCTGCGGCATAAGTCACGCTGACGGGAAGTGGAGTAGCCAGCATTCTTGCCTGTCTAGCTTCAGTGCTTATTCATGTCAGTGGCTCCAGTGTGTCACCAAGAGGTTGGGAAATAATTCCCAGAGAGGTGGAACAGAGTGGACTTGGGCTAGACCTCGTTCTGAGTATCAACAGCTCTCTACCAGTGCACTCCAGCTCCCAACCAGGGACTCTGGCATTAGGAGCTCAGAACTGCAACTGTGGAGGAAATCCCAACAGACCAACAGTGCCATCCTTCCCATAGCCAAAGACGACCAGTGGGAAAGGGGGTAAGAATGGGATGCCTGAGTGCGCCCAGGGTGAGAGCAGGCCCTAAACTCACTGGGACTTTATTTAGGACGTAGAGTATTCTTGGTTGTGCTTCTTTAAATGCACCTCTCATGGAAAAAGAGGTGGCTGGTCCTGAGGAAGAATCCACAGTCTCCCTCTACTAGCAAAGACCAGCCACCTCCCACTCCATACCTGGGTTAGTCTGTGCCTGACCCAGCAGTTTTCTCAATGTCTCACTTCATGAGGACATACTGGCTGGCCCCAGAAAACCTTTTTAATTTGCTAAATGAGGATATATGGATATCTACTATTACTACTCCTCCAATGGCTGTGAAGACCTAAGGGGGCAAATAATCATTAGTGTAAGAACAGAAAGGTGACCACGTTCGATTTTCTGCGTGCTAGGGGTATAGGTCCCAGGCATCACTTCTTTTCCCTCTGTACCCTGTAGCTCCTGTCTCCAAAGACCAAGAGCCTCCTTGCTCGGTTTCAACCCATTCACTCTTTGACTCTTTCGGCTGTCACCTGACTCTAAGCCCTCAATTCCCCTCCACCATCCACTGGCTTACTGCCATGAACCTGCCCAAGACTCCTGCCTCAACCACTTAATTATAATACTGTGAGAGCTAAATCTTCAAAAAGCACAACTCTGAGAATTTTCCCAAAGGCTTTTTTTCCCCCTGCTGACTTAGCTGGAACTTCATTATGGGTCCTCCCTTCCTTTCTTACCTGATTCTGCAAAGTTGCCTGTGTCCTACCATTTAGCACACCGGGCTTTTCCACCTCTGACTCTTTGGTCACACTTCCTTCGCCTGAAATACCCTGACTCCAGTCTCTGCCAAGTGAAACATTACTCATCATTACTGTCCAAGTTGGATACTACTATGAATATGAAACCATCACGGTATCAGCTTCCTTTGATTCCACTGGTACTTAGACAAAGCTCTCACCAGGCACCTCTTCTTTTGCTTCTCGTTACTAGAAACTTGTCATACCTCCTTAAGTTGTATTATATGTCCCTTATGGGCAGGGACCTAATCATTTTGTACTCTCTTGCATGGGACCTTATGTGTAGCAGACACTCTGTATTTGCTGTAATGCCTCTGCTAAGCCCCGGTAGGAGTCTGGATTTCACTGCTTCTTAAAGAGTGGGGAAAGCTTACTGTTTACCTTCTCTCTTCTGCATATTTTCTGCTCTTGCTTCATTTCTGCTCCCCTACTGCCCTTCACTCTCCTGACAAGAAAGAACTACTGGGCTAGCTCTTAATGTGCTATGGCAACAATTTTCTTTCTTAACATCTGCTGGGAGTACGCTTTCTTAGGGAAGGGTGGGGGTTGGACCTTAAACACGGGAACACCAATCCACTGGTCAACAGTATTATCTCAACACACTCTGAGTTGCGCACATGATCACACAAAATTAAAACAAGTCTAGCAGGACTTCAAATGGGGACACAGTCTACCTCAAGGCAACTCCTATTTATTCTGCTTGTTACAACAGTCTCAGAAGCAGAGAAAGTCTGGGAGGGGAGAGACAGACAGAGGGTGGAGAGGGAAAGAGCAAGCCATTAGACTTCCGCTCTCCCACTGGATCTGGAACCCTTCCAGGAAACAGGATACAAGTGGCTCAGTGTGTAATGTCATTATGAATCTGTTTTGTGCACATTTATTATTCATAAGGTCCAAGGTTTCACATTAGCAGCTCTTTCCAGGGGAAGCTAGAGTTTTCAATTATATCCTCTCTTTCTAATGCATATGCTACATCATATTTTCAATCTGCTGTCCGTCCCAGAAGGGGGAAGCAGGAACAGCGCTGGTTAAATGGGCACTGGCCAGTGGTGGGTATGAACAAGTAGGCCACATTTCAGTGTGTAATCTGCACCAGAGGCTTCATGCTTTCATGAAATGTGCTGAATTAGACTGGGATTTCCTCACTTGGGAAGCAATTTAAAGAAAGGAGAGAGGCAAGTGTGGAACAAATAATAAAACAGTTGGTGTTATTTCTCTAAGAAAGGCCTGGATTTAGGTTTCTTCTGGCCTATTACAGAAATTTCACTGTAGCCATTTGGCTGGAATTCCGGCCAAGAACCAGTGGACTAAGGTCTGTAATCTACACACAGACTAGACATAGGCACCCAGCCGGGAGGAGGGCAGACGAGGCCTCAGGAGCTTGCAGCAGCTGTCGTGAGGAGCCTGGCGTGGAGAAAGCGGGAGCTGAAGCAACTGCCGCAGTCGGGCCCAGGCCGGAAGCACGCGAGCACACAATAGAGAGCTGTGCTGGAGGCCATTTCTCTACCACACGACGGAGAGGTTGGGGAATAGAGGACAAAGGCCCCCACCCATTTGTGCGCCTACCTTCCCTTTTCAGAAGCGGTTACCAGTTGGGCTAGCACTACGCTATTGTCAAGTTCCGGCAGAAAAGTACTTGGTGCACCCCCCTTCCCTTTTGAGCTATATTCATCGACCCCTTCCCCAGGGTCTCCTCTCCTCCCTCACCACTTCCTTCTGTACCGATGTTTCTCCATCCCACAGATGAAGCCGCACATAGGAACTGCCAGATGACCCCCAATTACATCCAGGCTGCCTCTCCTGCAATCCATGAAATTCTGTCCAGCGGGTGGGTCAGCACAGTGTCACGCTGCCTGCAAAGTACAACAGACACAAGCACGGGCCCAGGACACCGCCTCCAGAGAAGGCATTTCTCGTTCAAGACTGAACCGAGCAAGAATGGCCACAGGAAAGTGTCTAACAGGAGGTGTGAGGGGCCTCCTCTTAATAAATGTAATTTGAAATCCACAGGTTCTAAAATGTTGCAACACATGACTCTAATAAAAGTCCTCGAGCATGTATTTATTTACATGTTAAGGCCCTACTGTGTGGTTGGAACTCTACTGCCTCCTGTGAAAAATAAAGACCTCAAGAGGTGCACTGGTTTCCATTGATGGATATTTAGGATCAATATATATTGACAAAAAGTTGGGACGCCCAGGTGGCTCAGTTGGTTGAGTGTCCAACTCTTGGTCTGGGCTCAGGTCATGATCTCAGGGTCATGAGCTTGTGCCCATGTTGGGCTCTGGGCTCAGTGGGGACCCTGTTTGGGAGTCTCTCCCTTTCCCTTTCCCTCTGCTCCTCCTATGTGCGTGCACTCTCTCTCTCTAAAATAAATACCTAAATCTTTAGAAATATATGTACATGTATTGACAAAAAGTAACATCACTGGAGCACCTCTTCATTTTTATTATCCTACTCTACTGGTCCTCATTATCACCATCTTCCTGTTGTTTTTTTAAATAGAACAAAGTGCCTATATTTCCTTCATGCCTTGTCCAAGGTCCTATACCACAGCTAAATAACATAAATCCTAGAAATAAATCAAGGTAAATAAGTAAAATAATGTAAATTGCAGAAACAAAGCAATGTTGCTTTGTGTATTTTCTATGAATGGCTTTAAGGGAAACAAAGGATGTAGTTATTCTCTGAGTAAATACAAGGGCTAACAACTAAATAGCTTCCCTTGGACATTCTTCCTATCAAGGTTAAATAAACTTCATCTGACAGTGTTTCACTCACCCTATTTCTTCACATACCAGAAAGTTTCATATCTTCATTATAACTTTTATGGAAGTGCACATTAAAATGGAATGTTTAAAGAACATGCATGTATTAAGAACCCTGATTAGAGAAATCCCCAAGGTTTTTAAAGTACATTTCCCTCAGAGAAGAGGAAAATTATTTCATATATTTACTTGAATATACCTACATGTATCATAGGTAAAGCAATAAAACCCTGGCAATGGTTACATTTCCTGAGAGAATTATCTTGACAACTTCTGGCAATAAACACACACAATATCCACTCATATGAGGAACTATGCTATAGCTTTTAAAAAGTTTTACAACTCACATCTACCAGCAAATATTGACTTTCGACTACAGGCCAAGCACCATAGGTTTGGCAAGGTAAGTACTGAGTTTTCCCAAGACACTTCTCATTTCATTTCTTTTAAATAAGGATAATTCATTAAACATAAAACTTTAATGGAATTTAGTTTTAATGTAGTCTGATAGAGTTTCTGACTGCAATCAATTCAAAATAAGAAGAAATCCTTTGTCTTAACATTCCTCCCTCAATTTCAAGCTCAAAATTGTGGTTGTCTTCACCAGGTCATATGGAAGGGTATGACAACAGGACCCAGCCTTAGGGAAAAGTCAGAGGAGCTGGAGAGACAAGTGCACATTGACATACCTTGAGTGCAAAATAACAGGGCACTCAAGCCAGCACTTCGTGGAGAGGAGTACAGAAAGTGCAAGAGGAACTTGGAAAAGAAAGACCAGGGAAGGCTTCTGTTGGCAGAAAGGGCTCAAAGTAGACCCGTATGAGAAGGGTAAGATATGAAGAGAAGAGAGAGGAACCACGCATATCAAATACTGATTCATGCCTTCCTGGCAGAGCCCTGGGTTGTTCAAGTATCATTTCTTTCACATGACACAGTTCCATGAGTAAATCACGATTGGTTTTAACCAATAATACTGACCCCATTCTGGTGACTTGGTTTAGGGCTAGACCTGTGAGCCCAGCTCTGGTTACAGGAAGTCTGCGGAGGTTTCTTGGAAAGGTAGCTTTCTTCCTAAATGGGGATTCAATAGAAGGGTAACTCTCTTCTCTTTCTGGGTGCTAGCATATCTAAATATACTATGTGAAGTGACTGAAACCATGGTGCTACCCTTAACGGAGCAGTGGAGTAGGAAGAGAGAAAGTGAATTCTTGAAGATGTGACCTAACTCCATTAACCAACCCTACAAGAGTTCTACCACATGTAGGTCTTCACATCAGACAAGATAATACATTCCTTTATTGTTGAAGCTACTTTGAATTGAATTTGTTTCTTACACCCAAAAGTACTTTAATTAATTGTCCAATCAATAACCTTTCTTCCCTTCTTACCTGTTAATAAAACTATGATTTTGGTCTAGACAACAATAAGCTCAGTTCAAAAGCCATACTTCCCAGCATCCCACTGTTAAGTGTACCCATGTGACCAAGTTCTAGTCAGTGAGATGTGTGAGCAGAAGTATTATATGGGAGGCTTAAGATGGTTTCTGGAAGCTGACCACTGGGAAATACCCACCTCCTTCTTTCCGCCTTCATCTTTCCTGTTGTTAAGAACTGGGTCAGGATGGCTACAGCTTATGTAGATAATTATTTTATGATCTTGACATGGTAGCTATAGAATGAGAAGTGCAGAGTATCAGATCCTACAGCCCCGCTGACTTTGTGACATACCACAGTAGTTCCCTAGATATGCGTGTATTTGTGTGTGTGTGTGTGTGCATGTGCACCTTACACGTTTAAGCCATTGTTGTTTGAGATGATGGGTGCTTACTTTTTCCTTTTATGTTTCTACCTTATCTTTCTAGGCTTCCATATTTTAAAAATCAAGTATCCATTAATTTTATGATCATTTTCTTAATAAATTAAGTGTATCTGTCATACAGACTTTTTAGCACCTCCAACATGACCTTCTTTGATATAAACACATAGTCCTAACTAAGAGGTAGTGAAAATTAAATTATGTTAGTAGGAAGTCAAATACATGTTCACTTACTTGAAATCACTACTATTTTTAGTCAAATGACAAATAATTAGCTTTGATTAAAATACATAAATACACCAGCAAACTGTGGTTTCAGTTGCTTTTCTACACTTTCTGAATCCCACAAACCTTTTAACAATGAACTGCTTGATTTGCCTACTTGATTTCCCCTCATCCCCTCTGAAGTCCTGACTTCTCAAACCCAAGATTTGAGTACACCCCATGTTTCATCACCTCTACTTCTAAACTGTAAAAACTGCAAAGCACTACAAGACAAAGTTACAGAACCCGTTGCTTCCACTATAAATTAATAATACTTGGGCTTTAACTGAGACCCTTCTATATTCTTCATTGGTCCTTTGTTCATTTCTGATTGGCCCAATTAAACAAACATCTCCTACAACATGTGTAGTTACGAGACTCTAATGGGCTGAAACAACTGTGGTTTCTTCCTTCCCCCTTCTACTTCCTTGCAGAGGGACTGTCCACCTCAAGTAGTCCCAGTGGGTGGGGATGAATTCATAAGCCAGACTGGACCATGCCATCCCAAACAAAGTAACTAGCTCAAGAATAAGCACATGAAGTAGGTCTAGCTAACTTAAGTCCTCCTAGGAGTTTTCTGCTGAAAACAGTGAGGAAGACTTGAGATACTACTCATTGGATCTCAAGATGCAAAGACATGCTTGGGACTACCAAAGGTTTACTTTTCCACCATATGGAGACAGGCTATTTGCAACAGCAAAGAATGAAGCCAAAACACAAAATTAGAGATAATCAAAGTTAAGAAATGAAGAGCATGAGAAAACTCTCATAACTTTTAAACCTTGAGATCGAGTACCATCTGATGCCAACTCCACCTCTGGACTTTGTAGTTCCACATGAAACAATAAATCCTCTATTATGCCTCAGCTGGGTTTCTGTCTCTTAACCCTTGGGGACTCGTGTCAAATACAGTACATATTCCAAGCTTTAGCTACTCTCCCCAAACCAGAAACCACCTACGCACTTGATGCACTTCTTGACCCCAACGTCAATCTCACAACCTCCCTGAAATGATTCTTTAAAAAACTTAAATTCAAGGCCTTTTCTCAGTATCTGGCCACAGGCACCTTTCTCTAGCCTGTCAATGTTGATCCTTCGTTTCTTGTGAAAAATCTCTCCTCCCACAGCTCCTGGGGCACAGTTTTGCCCTAGTTCTCCTGCTTCTCTGGCACTTGGTTTTCTTCCCACACCGGGATTCAAGTGTTTCCCAAGGAGTTGTCTTTGGCTTCCTTCCCTTTTCTTTTGCCCTCTCTCTCTTGGCAAGCTCTTTCCATCTCATGTTTCCAGTAATCACCTTAAAATAAAAGACTCCCAAATATATACCCATAGTACTCTAATTCTATAATCTATACTTCTGGGCTCCATGCCTATACTTCCAGGGACCCCATTCATATCTCATCTAAACCCTATATGTATATTCAAAACTAATAGCTTTTCTTCCAAACAATTTCTCTTTCTGTATTGTCTGTATGATTGCATCTTTATCAAAGCACACCAGACTCCTGATAATCCTAAATGAAAGTGTTACAGATGTCATCCCCATCACCCTAGCTGAGGTGTCCTTTATTTATTTATTTTTAAGATTTTATTCATTCACTTGACAGAGAAAGACACAGAGAGAGAGGGAACACAAGCAGGAGGAGGGAGAGAGGGAGGAACAGGCCTCATGCTGAGCAGGAAGCCGGATGCGGGGCTCAATCCCAGGACCCTGGGATCATGACCTGAGCTGAAGGCAGATGCTTAAGAACTGAGCCACCCAGGAGCCCCTGAGACATCCTCTTGACTCTACTTCCATGTACCTTTTACAGAGGTTCCGGGCTCTCTCTTACTCTCTCTCTTACTGCCTCTCAACTGCCCTAGTTCAGATTCTCATAATTCTCACCTGGACAATTGCCATCAGCGTCTTCATTTGTCCTCCTGCACTGTCTCAATCACAAACATCCTACTGTCTACTATGAGATTACCTTTACTGAAGGTCATATCTGGTCAAGTCATTTCTTAGCTCAAAACACTTCAATAGTCACTCAAAGACTAAAACTCCTTATTTGTCTGCCAGGAAACAAGCACAAGACTGGGGCTTCAGTCTGACCCCAAACCTCCTTTCTAGGTTTCTTTTCCATAACTTCCTTTCAGTAAATCAGCACTAGAACCAAACCAAACACCACATCATTCTGAACACCTGTACCAGTTTTTATATCTTTTCTCACACTCCTTCTTCCCCATCTCCTTATGAATTAACTCCTACCAACCCTCAAGACTCTCCAGAAATACTAACTCTTGGATGAGGTCTTCCCTAATATTTCTTAGTAAATAGAACTTTCTTTCTCCTTTGAACTCTCCAAACTCTAATATACCACCCATTTGTCTTGAAGGCAAGGATCTCATTTAATTCAACACTGAACATAGTGCTCTACCTAACAAAAGTCTGTTGAGTTAGCAAATTGTTTTACAAGTCTTTCCCCATCCTCTCCACATCTACAGGGGCATACCCTGGGATGAAATCCAGGTCCATTAATGACATGCTATGTAGCCTCAGGCAAGTTACTTAACCTCTCTGAGGAAAACCTCAGCTCCTCACCAGGAAAATGGGACTGAATATGTAGTTCAACATTTTATGAATTAAAACAGAACAATGTCTATTTGGAGGGTGGGGGGCTACCCAATACATAGCAGGTTCAATTAGTACAAGCTCTCTTCCCATTTCTCTTTTTCCACCTTTACTCCTTGATCTGACAGCTTTCCAAATGACACATAGGAATTAACATGAACAACCATGTCTGTCAGTGAGCTCACTGTATAGTTTCCAACAGTAAAGGGAGTGATCTTTGCTACCAAATCATCCCAACAGAGCACTAGAAACTGGAGCAGGAGAATGCACCTAAGAACCGAGTATTTTTATTTTTATTTTTATTTTTTAAAAGATTTTATTTATTTATTTGACAGAGAGAGAGCACAAGCAGGCAGAGAGGCAGGCAGAGAGAGTGGGGGAAGCAGACTTCCTGCTGAGCAGAGAGCCTGATGTGGGGCTTCATCCCAGGACCCTGGATTATGACCTGAGCCGAAGGCAGAGGCTTAATCCACTGAGCCACCCAGGCACCCCAGAACAGAGAATTTTTAACTTTCAAACATCACCAGAGCAACTGAGAAACTCTTTTACATTCTGGAAAAAACAGTTTTTGAAACTTAAAATAAATTATCAAGACACAGCAACCACATACAACTTGTGGTTCTAGACTGTATGCTGGACCAGAATTTTATTTTTCTGTTGCTATAGAGAATTACCAATGGAACAGCTGTCAAATTTGAATGAGAATTATAATCAAATGATAATATACATCAACACTATTTTTTTGAGTTTGGCAACTGTGAATATCTTTGTATTTAGAATTGCTGCAATATTTAGTGGTAAAGGGGAATTATGACTGCAACTTACTCTCAAATGATTCAGGGGGGAAATGTATATATATTTTAGATCTCCTATTGTGTGCATGCATGTGGAAAGAGAATATTAACACTTGGGTAATCTGACTAAATGGTATGTGTGAAAATTCTTTATGCTTACATTTCGTAAGCCTGAAATGTTATGTACATGTGTGCGCCTGTGTGTGTATGTGTGAATACCTGTTCTAGATTTAAGTATTGGCCAAATTAAACTATTTGGTTTTGACCCACTATTTGTATCTGATTTGAAATCTCCCTGTTCAAATTATTCACTAGTCCTCTTTTGCACTGTAATGCCTTAATTTAGAATTAATGTCCTACAGATGAGGAAAAAAGATGATGAGTAAGCTTGAATAGTACTCAGATCTAAATTTTACTTGAGCATTGTGAGTCTTCCAAAGTCAAAGTACATTTTGAAACAAATGGAATTATCCTCATCTGCTAGAATGTATTAAACAATAAACTATATAAGTGCCAAAGCTGGCAATGGTTTCTACCTGCTATTGCAACATTTAAACTTGAAGTAACAGGGATGCCTGGGTGGCTCAGTTGGTTGGACGACTGCCTTCGGCTCAGGTCATGATCCCAGAGTCCCGGGATCGAGTCCTGCATCGGGCTCCCGGCTCCATGGGGAGTCTGCTTCTTCCTCTGACCTTCTCCTCGCTCATGCTCTCTCTCCCTGTCTCTCTCTCAAATAAATAAATAAAATCTTAAAAAAAAAAAAAAAAACAACTCGAAGTAACATCCATGGACTTTTTTTGGTGGCAATTATGGAAAAGCAATTGGATACTCCCTCTATTGTTTCCAATTAAATCATTTTCACAACTCCACATTTCAGCCATTCCCCAAATGCCTATCAATACCCTGCAGGTCTCAAGGAAATCCAAAAGTGGTTGTACCAGCATCACATCAGACTAGATTCTGTGGATAATAAGTCAGTATTTCCTAAGAATTCTGGCTTTCCTTTGACATTGCTAACAGAAACCTATATTGACCCTTTCCAGCTTCCATCGCCAAGCAAAAGAACCTCTCTCTGAAATACTTCAAGAAAAAGAAACACTGCAATGTTTATGAGGATTGGTGAAATTTACCTCACTCTTGTGGACATAGCACTTTGGCCACAAAGCACTTTGACATAAATTATTCTGTTTTCCCTTTACAATACTACTGTGAGGAGTTACATGTTCAAGAGTAGGAAGCCAAGGTGCAAAAATCAAGACACTGTCCCAAATTTTCAGATGTTGTATACATTGAATTGAACGTTTTTGTAAGAGAGATGTAGGGAAGAAATCAATGAAGGGCATCCAGTCATTCAGGGCAAAAATCTAGTCAACTCCCTACTGCTCACGCTCATATTCAATTCAGCTCCTTCAGGATTAAGTCTAAACTGTTTAGCTTAAAAAGTCCCTTTATGATCTATCTGGCCTCATATTCTGATACTTCTCCATCTTTGAATATTTCAAATTTCTCTATATTTCATTAGGAATACCTGTTAGTAAGTGTGTTTTAACATTTCTGAAATGTCTACCTCTATGTCTTTGCACATGTTAAAAGGTTCTTTCTGGAGCACCCAACCTTACATGCATCTGGTAATTCCCAGAAGTCCTTTAAGACTCAGTTGAAGCTATTTTATTTTTAAGATTCTATTTATTTATTTGACAGAGAGAGATCACAAGCAGGCAGAGAGGCAGGCAGAGGGCGGGGGGGAACAGACTCCCCACCCAAGCAGAGACCCCGATGTGGGGCTGGATCCCAGGACCCCAAGATCATAACCTGAGCCGAAGGCAGAGGCCCAACCCACTGAGCCACCTAGGCATCCCTGTTGAAGCTATTCTAGGAAGCCTTTCCCAAATCCTAGAATCTCAAGTAATATATCACTTTAGGCTTTCATTGACCTTACACACATGTCTCTCACAGTCTTCATCACACTGTACCAAGAGATAGTTCCATACCTTCCTCTAGACCCATGTTGTAAAACTGAGCTTTCTGCAGTGTTAGGAATGTTCTATTGTCTGTGCTGTCAAATACAATAGCCTCTAGCAACAGATGCTTACCAAGTACTTGAAAGATGGCTAGTTTTGCTGAGGAACTGGATTTTTTATTTAATTTTCATTATTTTAAATGTAAAACTAAAAAGCTACCTATGGCTAATGGCTCTAGTATTAGCACAGCAACAGACAGACTGTCACTTCCAAGGACGAAGACCATACTTACCTGTCTCTGTACCCCTGGAAACTACTACAGAACCTGGTACAGAGCAGGATCCAGTGTTTGTTGAAAAAAATAAGTAAATGTTTAAGTATCTATAAATACTTCTTATGTATTGCTGGGAAGTGATTCCACCCAATACTCCAAGCACTCTGGATCATCATATAAAATTTGGCCAACCCGGTCACATCTTGTAAAGTGCACCTCATTAACTATAATGGAAAAAAAAAAAACCCAAAACCTCAGAAAATCATTTATTTCAACTCAGGGCACCTCAATTTCACAATCACTCTTAAATGACTTCCAGATGAGTTCTGGATAAATGGTTACAAGGTTTATGAACTATTACAATAGTCATGGCAGCATCATTTTGGAATGTCAAAATCAACTACAATGTTCTATTAAAAAAGGAGGGGGGACTTTTTACCATGCTTTTATTAACATGGAAAAAAATTCCTTTAAATGCCTGAAGTATTCCCAAAGTATTAAAGACTACTCTAAAGTATTCTTTAAATATACCCATCAGCTCTCCTAACTGAATTCATTTTTATTTTTTTTTAAGATTTTATTTATTTATTTGGCAGAGGGAGATCACAAGCAGGCAGAGAGGCAGGGAGAGAGAGAGAGGAGGAAGCAGGCTCCCTGCTGAGCAGAGAGCCCAGTGCCGGGCTGGATCCCAGAACCCTGAGATCATGACCTGAGCCGAAGGCAGCGGCTTAACCCACTGAGCCACCCAGGTGCCCCTGAATTCATTTCTAAATCCCATCCAATATTTGGAGAAGATGTGCTGGCTTGATTTGATGGGCTCCGTCATTGCCAGAGCAGAATATGAAGACAATGTGACCTACGCACAAAGCACTAACAGTCAAGGGTAATTTGGTGCCAATGAAAAGTCTCAACTGACAGAATTCACGAGCTTGACATTGGCGATTTTAAGAAACCCAAGATGTGAACTTCACAAAGCAGAGACTAAGCATGTTTGACTCCATATCCAGGCCCTCACCACACAACCCCTCAGAGTGGAGTTGGCAGTCCAAGGCAACATGGAAGGTGGTCTGCACCCAGTCACCCCACCCAGAACAAGCAGAGCCTCTCTCCTATCTGCTGCATCACACAGCAGCTATACAATGGGTGGACAACCACCTTGTAAATGTCCTTTCATTGCATCATTACTTCCGTAAAGGGAGATTAATCCTAAAGTTTAAAACTTTAAAAATGAGTAAATAAATTTGTATAATATGTATTTATAAACATATAAATAAGAAACAAAAATAAATAGGTAAAGCATCTTAAAAGCTTAACTGGTGGGAGTCAGGAGGCGGGGGCTTCAAACACATAGTTCACTCGTTTTTAATCTAAATTTTAATTTAAAAATGACCAATTAGGGAGTGGGGTGGGCAAAAAGAGTCAAGAGGGTCAAAAGGAACCAACTTTGAGTTATAAAATAAGTAAGTCATGAGAATGTAAGGTATAGCACACATTGACTAGAGTTAATAATACTGTATTGCATATTTTAAAGTTGTTAAGAGAGTAAATCTTAAAAGTCCTCATCACAAAAAAAAAAAAAAATGTGTGACTCATGGGGATGGACATTAACTAGACTTACTGTGGTGATCATTGCATAATATACCCAAACATTGAATCATTATATTGAACACCATGAAGCTAGTATGTTATTAGTCAATCATATCTCAACAAAAGAATGAATAGCCATTTACTACAAAATGATTAATGTTCACTATAGGAAACAAGAGAGGCAAAAATAAAATATACATTTAATTTTTTTAACCCAAAGATAACACTTAGTATTTCACTGCTTTTTTTCCTTGCACTTTTAAAATAGTAAAATAAATACTAGCTACAATTTACATAACACTTGCTCTGTTTCATGCACTGTCCAAGCATTTAACATCTATTAATTCATTCTGTCTTCACCAGAATACTATGAGGGGAGACTGTTGCTATCTGTACCATACAGACAAAGAAACTGAGCACAGGGAGGTTAAGTAACTTGACCCAGTTCACAAGCTTAGAAGTGGCAAATAATCTCTGTTCAATTTTTGCTGTGGGAACATTGTGTTCAGCTAAGTAGTGTGGGAAGAAAAATTTTGCCTAAATTTTATTAAATACTTAACTGCTCTTTCAGTGCTCTTGTCAGAAGCAAGAGAGAACATACAACCCGCAGGGCTTATGTTTGACTCCTGTTCCCCATGCTGGGGGAGAGGCTGAGCTAAGATAGGAGACATTCATGGACTTGGATCTAATACTCAATAGCTGGGCTACAGAATATAATCTGTAATATGAATTTAGATTCCTTCAGGGCTGTATCTCTTTGATGTTCTTAGGATCAAACTGTAGTCTTCTTACCTACATGTATTACATAATCCATTAGCCTGGCCACTAGAGGCCTAGATTTAGCTTGATATAAGTCTGATTTTATTTTATTTTTTCACCTGGATTCTCAATGTAATATATAGTTTCCAATTACTTTAAAATGCAATTGTACCTATTTTGATCACAAACTTCAAAAAAGTGTGGAAAGCAAAATGAAATGGAGGCTAAAATAGATGGAAAGGGACACTTGGGTGGCTCAGTCATTAAGCATCTGTCTTTGGCTCAGGTCATGATCCCAGGGTCCTGGGATCAAGCCCCTGCATTGGGTCCCTGCTCGGCGGGAAGCCTGCTTTTCCCTCTCAACTCCCCCTGCTTGTGTTCCCTCCTTTGCTGCCTCTCTCCCTGTCAAATAAATAAATAAAATCTTAAAAAACAAAAGAAAACAGATGGAAAGAACTTCACCACAAAATAAACTGTTAAACTGGAAGTGTGAGCTAGAATTGACAAGTCCAAAAACATTCTTAAAGATATTTGAAGGCATGTTCCATGCCTTCTCCCAATTCCCAAAAGTCTTGTGCAAATGTCTCAGGGGACCTACACTCAATTTTCTGCTCACTTGCAACAATACTGTCTCCTGCATCATGACACTAAAACTCCTTGTATTATTTTTTATGGTTGTGTTACCCACACAGCAACTCCTCTGGCAACAATGGTAATTACTCTAGCCTTGTTATCTCAGGATAACACTGTAATTAACTTGTGTCACTGTAGCATTCATGGTTATAATAATTGTAGCAAAAAATTCCAATGAAAGTAACATTTTTAGTTTTGGCATCCAAAAATAACTTCAGCAATTACACTACTTAAAAAAAATCAAGTTTCCCCGAAAAAAAACGTGATTTCCGGAGTGCCTGGTTGGGTCAGTCAGTTAAGCATCTCCCTTTGGCTCAGGTCAGGATCCCAGGGTCCTAGGATCAAGCCCCACATGCCTTTGGCTCACTGCTCAGTAGGGAGTCTGCTTCTCCCTCTCCTTTTGCCCCCACCCCACCACTGTTCACACTCTCTCTCAAATAAATAAATCTTATTTATTTTAGATAAATAAGATCAGTGGATTAAGCCTCTGCCTTCGGCTCAGGTCTTGATCTCAGGGTCCTGGGATCAAACCTCACATCCAGCTCTCTGCTCACAGGGAGCCTGCTTCCCCTCCTCTCTCTCTCTCTCTGCCTGCCTTTTGGCCTACTTGTTTGTGATCTTTCTCTGTCAAATAAATAAATAAAATATTTAAAAAAAAAAAAAGAAAAAAAGAAACCACTTTATATCCTTTGCACAAATCTTACTGAAACTAAGCTATCTGAATGCCCCCTAAGAAACATTAGACTTTTTGTAAGAGCTTCAAAGGGAACAGGGAAACAAACACACAAATAAAATATATTTCATAAAATATTACTTACAGCTCCTCTAGAAAAGGAAAGTTCTTAAATGCATCTTCTGGTAACTGAGTAATGTTGTTCATACTGATATCCCTGGAAAACATAAAGTTGAAATTTTTGACTAAGTGATATTAGACTTAAAGAACTTAATTCAACAGAAAAATAAGTTCTGGCATTCTATAAATAAATGAGAAAAATGAACACACCAAGTCAGACATAGGGATAGCCACAATCTGGCTTCCAAATGCAAAGATAAATCTTTTACGATAAATTATATTCCATAACTTAGAAATGAACATAGAAATATACCCGGATCCTATGTATATCCCACTTTTTAAGTATTCAAGGAAAGAAAAGGACCTGGAAAGGGAAAGGAAAAAAGAGGCCTCAAACTACCTACAATGAGTAGGCCAGTTTGATTGCCCAGGGCTCTGGTATTCAAAGTGCTGTACCTGATAAAAAATAAACAAATGAATACCCTGGGGCATGATAAAAGATTTGCAGGTACGGGTCGCTTCTTAAGTCACTGTCAGGGACAATAAAACAGGCTGTAGCTGTATTCCAGTCATATTTTCTGCAAAACCTGTAAAAGTCCTCCAGTAATAGCTGTGAGGGGATTTCATTTTTAGCCTAGGAACAGTTGCAGCCCAGAGACATGTGGCTACATGACAGGTATGCTGTCCATTTCCAGTTTTTCCTTCCAGAAGCAGCAGGAAGGAGAGAACTCACTTGCTGATATAACTTGACAATTAACTAGTTCAAACAGTTAAAAGAAATACTTTATTAACCATTTTCTTCTTCCCTGGCAACTGCCTTCTCAACTGGTTTTCTCTTTCCACACTCTGTGTTAACATGGACACGGTGAAAGGCAGGTTAAGGCAGCCTCAGAGGGAAAGTCCCAGCATGCACTGGGCCATTACCTCACTCAGGTTCCTCTGCCTCTTGTCTGTGGCTGTGCCCTCAGGTCTCTCCTTTCTAAAAATCACCAAGAAAATTCACAACTGTGACCGCCTCAACACATATGAAGGTAGAAGCGAAATCAGCGAACAATAAAACACCAAAATCAGCTAACAATAAAAACACAATGATTTTTATTAATTTAGTCAGGTGAAATCTTCTTTTAAAGGAACCAACACCTTCAGTACTAAGGTATGTGAGTCCCTTCTCCCTATCTTTGCTACTCACTAAAATTTGGAAATGGAATTTGCACCCTCTTTACGAGCCCTTCCCAAGGCAAGTCTGGAAATCTTCCTGGCTTGGGAATTAACAGTAACAGCAGGCACAAAACCAGCAAAAGCAGTGGCAGCTGATGTGTAGAGAATATTGAAACTGTGGTTAAGACCGCACGAAAGATCTTCCCCTACAAATGAGAAAACTGGGGCTTCCTGAGGTATAGAACCTCCCCAATGTTCACAGGAAATGTGAACTCCAGAGTCCATGATTTTAACTGAACACTGAATCTTCCCAAGGTATTGTGCAAATCCTGTTACTTCTCTCCATTAATTGTCAAGATAGAAAGCAAACCCACGGTCCTACCAAGGGTAAAAGTGAGAGGGGTACTGCCTGTAAGACCTTGGTACAATCATCAATGAATCTTAGGAAAGCTCTTGCTTGACAATTTAAAAAAAGAACTATAAATAGCTTTAGAATTTGAGGAATCAAAGTTCATATAAATTTGAGCATGAAACTGTTCTAGAGATGAATTCTCTGTCCATAGAGATTCCCATGCATTCCAAAATTTTATCATTGAAAGTAACTCAAAATCTATTAAAGATAATTTGTAAGAAAAATAAAATTAATACATATCTGAAGGATTTTTTTTTTCTTAAGGAATTATTTTTAAACACAGGCCCTAATGGTACTTTCATTAGTCAGTGAACAATATCCTTGGGCAGGGGAAGGGAAACCCTTTGTTTTTCATAAACACTCAAGCAAGATACTGGAGAAACAGCAGCAAAATTGGGTTCTGAAGAAGCAGGCTCAACTCCTGCTACCACCACGTAGCCACTATGTAATCCTGGGCCTCAGTTTTCTCATCTGTAAAATGAGAGCACTGAACTGATTGGTTGAGGGGCTTCCCAGCCTGAAATTGTATATTTCTATGATTCACCTTTTACTGCAGTTTTCATGGAGGGGTCCCTCCTCCCAAATGAAAATATATGAGGTTTGTTTTGTGGAAAAGGCATGCTTCTGAAACATTTACCATAACACAAAATTTAAAGACTACTAGTTTGCCATTATAAAACCACTGAGTCATTCCTGCTGGAAACCCATTTGCCCTTAACCAATAAAATCATTCTTAAGAATACAACAAAACATTTAGTCATACTGAAAGGCAAAATAATAATCTGAGTGAGCAATGATTCTGTAAAATATCACACAGCATCGATGCTCTTTAGCCATTCCAATAAATGGAGAAAGAAGGACAACCACAGTTTATTATTTTACAGAAGGAGGCACTCCATACAGTTTTCTCTGAATTCATGTGACTATCACCGCAACAGAAAAACGGACTATTTGCCTCACCATAAAAAGACACGTCCTTAGAAATTACACCACACTATTCTCTTCATTCCAATTTTTTAAAACACATACACCTATAGAATTCTCTCATTTTTTTCCCCCTAAGAGTAACAAGACATGACAGGTAGTTCTGCTGTGAGCCATAAATGCAATTAGTAGGACTCCATATTTACAAACTAATATGTTTTAAGCATGTGGTGAGGTTTTGTTTCAAAGTTTCAGATTCAGGAGCCACACTTGTTTTCAAAATGTCCTGAATTTCACAAAACTAGAGAGGTTCTACCTTTATAGCTATTTCCCCTCATCTTTCTGGGTTTAAACAAAACATTTGAGAATAGGAAGGGAAAAAAAAAAGAAGAAGATGGGGGAGCCTACAAGATGTTATCTCCAGAGAAGCTCTGGAAACATGTGGTTACAGATTATAAGGTGGGTGGGTACTCATTTAAAATAATGAGGGCTAATGGTGATAAACAACCTACAGACAAGCCTTAGAGAGGATTCCAGACCTGACATCACCAACTCTGACAACAGAGTTTATGGTTGGAAAGGATGCTGGGGATGATAAGTTAACTGTAACAATTTACAAATGGAAGCCCTATGCCATAATTACAAACATCTCAGGCTCACAGGCCATATGAATCATTAAAACACCTAAGTTTAAAAAAATTATATAGAAAATGTTCAGCTGAAAGATAAACCTTGAGATCAGTGGTTTGACATTCATATGGGCAACACAATCTTAGAAGCAATCTCTGATATCAAACCCACTGATTTGCCATCCTGGGTGCCTATGAAGGAAATAAATATAACAGAAAACAAAAAAATTGGGTGCCTGGGTGGCTCAGCCAGTTAAGCATCTGCCCTCGGCTCGGGTTTCTGGGATAGAATCCCCCATCTGACTTCCTGCTCAGCCTCTCTGAGCCACTGCCTGCCACTCCTCCTGCTTATGCTCTCTCTCTCTCTCTCACTGCCAAATAAATAAATAAAATCTGAAAGAAAGAAAGAAAGAAAAGAAAAGAAGAGAAAAGAAAATGAATGAATGAATCATACAAGGTCAGAACATCACCAACTCACAAATACGTCTGAGGGAAATTTCAAGAGAGTTGATGGCCTTCTTGGGTTCAGCCTGGTATAGTTGGAAGTACACAGGCTTGGTATCACAAAGACCAAGATCTACCTATGAATCTACTAGCTGTGTGATCTTGGGCAAGCCGTTCATCTTTTCTGAGCCCTAGCTTCTTCATTTGGAAACAAAGAGTCAGGAATAACTAAATCCTGTAGACTCCTGAAGATCAGAAAATGTCAAGTTACACATGAGACGCTAAGTAAGTAATAAGGTATTAGCTTACTACCATCCACAGTTGTTCTGCTCCTGGGAGCTGGTGGTCTGAGTCCAGTGCAATGAAAGCTAGCAGGCTGAGCATCACAACACCTTTGGTGGACTTCCTTCCCAGAAAGAAATCAGTTTTACACAAGAGAAACACTCAATGGTGCAGAAGACCTAAAACTGGGAGTTATTCCAACTACGAAACTAGATTCTAAACTCCAGAACTCCAAGAGTCAAAATTTTTAAGGTAGAAGAGCCCTTTGAAGTCACATACTTCACTTTAAAAGAAAAAAGTTGAGTCCCAGGAGTTGACAGAGTCAAGCACTTGAAAGACAGGGGAGGGAAGAGGAATGGGCAGAGAAGAAGGAAGGAAATTATATTCTTACAGGAAATTTTTAGAAGGACAATCCACTTTCTAAGGATTAGGAGGGCTTCATACAGTTATAAGCAGAGAACAGAATCCAGAGCTTTTAATGGGGTGCTTGACTATATCTTTTCCAGACATATTTGTTCCATAACAGACTTCTTCATACTTAGTTCTCTCAAACAGAACAAATGTCTGCATATTATACCAACCCAAATCCCAATTTTTACCACAGAGATCAGAAATACAGAAGGTGCATTACCTCACTAGAAAAATAAAGCTGAATGCTCAAACACCAGCAGTCACTGGTTTCAAAATTAAAATTTAAAGGGTACAATTGTTTAATTGAAACTGCTAAATCTCCCCAGTGGTTAAACTCTCATCTTTTTTCTCTCATAAAATTCACTACCTCTAATGTATCTACAGAGTAAAGAGCAACATCATGTTTCAACAAGGTACCTTTTTAAAATCCCCATAAAATGCTCCAGAAGCAAGCCTAACCTGTTTGCTGATGGCCAAGCGTGTACCACCATAGACTCCGCCACTGCATGCTCGCTGGGTCTGGGCCTCCTGCCACAGAATTATTTAATTTTCAATATACTGTGACTGACCCAATGTTATCTAAATTTGAATAAGCCCTCCTATTTGTACTAGATAAAACCATACTGCTACTACCACACTGTTGATTATATCTCAAACACTATCCAGCAGTTTCAAGTCCCTAATCGACATGCAGGTGCTGGAGAACACAGGGTTCTGTAATGTGTTCTCTAGGAAATGGTTGTGTCTTTAAACTCAACAAGCATATGTTGATAGTGAGTACTACTATCCCAATGACTTTTCTAGGGTCTTTCGTAATTAGCCAAAAATTTCAGGTCAGTCTCCCATTCACAGATGTCTACAGTATGAACAAAAAAGAAAACGAAAACTACATTTGAAAAATGCTTCTGGGGGAACTAATTTGAAGGGAAGGTCTCTCTTGTCCACCAGCAGTGCCGACACACACAGAACACCAGAGTTCTAGTCAAAGCCCATGAAGAGTTCATTTCTTTTCTGACACAATTCTATATCTCTAGGCAAGCAATCTCTTTTTCTCCCTATTTCTTTCTTTTTAGAACAAAAGTGATCTATGTGTATCTTTTTTTTTTTTAACTGAAATATAAATACAGGGGCGCCTGGGTGGCTCAGCCAGTTAAGTGTCTGCCTTCGGCACACGTCATGATCCCAGGGTCCAGGGATCCAGCCCTGTGTCTTCTCCCTTTGCCTGCCTCTCCCCCTGCTTGTGCTCTTCTTTCTCTCTCAAATAAATGAATAAAATCTTTTTAAAAATGACTTTAAAAAACCCTGAAATACGGAGAAAACCATCCACAATATCAATTCACAGAAATAACCACTATCCTATTTCATGGGTGTCATGACAGATTTTTTTTCTACGTATAGTGTACGATTTTACAAATGCGAAATCCTATAGTTCTGAACACGTTTATCCATCGGCACCTAAAGGTCTTCAAGAGGCAATGAAAACTTCCCTGAAAATATATTTGACTAAAAGTACAAATATTACCATCTAATAGACCCTGATGCTCTTTTTGGCAGGACATACAGCATGAGATGAGAAAGCCCTTGTTAGTAAAAGCCACCATGCCAACGGCAAAAGAGGTGGATTAAGGACTTGCCTATAAAAGGAGATATCGTGTCATCCATTTAACATTAGCCACATATGTGCCAGGCAGCATGCTAGTATGTGAGGCTCCTTGTATCAGAAGTTGTGCTCCCAGTTATTTTCTTTTTTAATGAAAATCTGTCACTCCAGTCTCCTCTACCACTTACTATCACTATATATTGTTGCAACATCCAATTAAGTTCAACTTTTAAAATATGCATCATTGCATTCTGAAAGCAACCAGAGCAACTATGTCTATGTGAAGATGCTGCTCTTTATACTACAGAAATTAGGCCAAAACAGTTCATATGCCATTTCAGTCAGATGTTGTTCCCGAGGTATCTTCCTGACTTTACATGGTTTAGCACTACAGGAGTCCAACTAGATGTCAAAACAGACTGCCCTCTAATGCCATGGGCAACAATTTCTACTGCAGTTTTAGTCAGCAAGAGGAATTGACTTCATGCTATCTGGACCACTGGTTGGTGTTTCAAACACAAAAATGCAGTGATTTCCAGGGAAATAATCCAAAACTTGCTTCCCTGCAGGCCTGCAGTCCTTAAGGAGGTTATCTGCTACAACCCAGCATAATGATACTTAAAAATAAATTTTAATTACTGCAGAGAAAAGTTATCACCTTGTACTGTCATGATCTATTTAAAGTACTTGAATATCTTTATATATAATCTTCTTAACAATACAGAAAGTCTAGAGAAAATGCCAACTTCAGATCTTAAAAAATGAAAATTTTTTTGGTATAGGAGATACAGAGAACAATGCTTAATTCATTTTATGATCATCTACTCTAGTGGATTAAAACCTCCCCTTCAGGCCCTTTTAGAATTTTTCTATTAATGACTATATTGCTATTGCTAAGCAAATGAAAAGACATGAAACAGACTGGAAGAAAGTATTTGCAAAACACTTAAGATCAAGGAATAGTATTTCCATGTAGAAAGAACTCTCTAGACTCAGTAAGAAAATAAACCTGATTTTTAAGTGGGCAAAAAGATTTGAACAGACACTTCACCAAAGAAGATTACACAAATGGCAGAAAGCACCTAAAAAAGATGTTCAATAGTAAAAGATGTTCATTTCCCAGTGGGGAAATGCAAAATAAATCACAAATCACAAGATACCACACCACACAACTATCAGAATGGCTAAAATGTGACCCCCCCCCAAAAAACACTGAACATGCCGAGTCCTGATGAGGATATGAAAGTGGGAAGGCAACATGGTGCCACCACTTTGGAAAGCAGTTCGGCAGTTTCTTATAAAATCAAACATGCGCTTATGACCATATGACTCAGCAGTGCGAGGTATAAGTAACTGCCAAAAAATGGAAAGAACCCAAACCCCCTCCAACTGGTAACAGGATAAAGAAACTCTGGTGTATCTATACAATGTTAATAACATCCAACAACAAAAAGGAGACTACTGATACACAGGAGCAGGAGCACAGATGAATCGCAAATACTTGATGCTACGTCAAAGCGTGACTCAAAAGACTATCCACTGTGTTCCACTCATACGGCATATTAGACATGGCCAACTTTTAGAGACAGAAAACTGATCGGTGGTGGCCAACAGCTGGGGGGGATGGAGTGGGAGAAAAATGGCTACACAGGGGAACAGAAGAACATTTTGGTGTGATAGAAATGCTCTAGATCTTGATTTTGATGATGGTTATAGGATTACAGGTATCCAAACTCTTAGAACTGTATACTAAAAAGTGAGAGTTTTACTGTATGTAAATTAAACCTCAACACCAGCCTTTTATAAATAAGAACATATATATTATCCTCCTCACATTTCTTCCACAGGAAAAAGAATTAATCCATTGGCTAGAAGTTCTCTTTCCCAGGCTGACCCAACTCCAAATGATATTACACACAGCTACCCACTTACAGCAAGACATCAGCCCAAGCCTCTTCATTCCCTCTTTACTAAGCACCTGCTGGGTTTGTGCCTGCGTGCTGGGCACTGGGTACATAAAGGCAAGTAAGACAGAGTTTACCCAAAGAGCATTCTGAGACAGCAGCAAGGCAATAAAAAATGACAAGTCAACACTGTGATGTGTGGCGCAGCAAGGGAAGATAATCAACCAAACCTGGAGCCGGGGAAAGACTTCTAAAGGCAAGGCTGTGGTGCCAAGGTGTGAAGGGGAGATGTTACTTTGTAGAGTGCTGGTATTTCGATCTGTGCACTCACTCATTAGGTTGGCACCGTTTCTCAGCAGGGCGCAACTGGCATGTTGAGTAGGATAATTCCTCATTATTCAAGACAACTTTGCTCACTATAGGGCACTTGGCATCCCTGTTCCCACCAGCACACTAATTAGTGCAACTAAAAACACTTCCCAAACACTTCCAACCTTCCCAAAGCAAGCTGGTAGCACAGGGAGGAAGATGAAATCTATTTAGCAAGTAGAACATGGCATTCTAAAAAAGAAAGAAAAAAAAAATATATATATATATAAAATGAAGAGCTAACATCAAAGTACATCACATAAAAAAAGCACCAGCTGGGCATCCAAGTGGCTCACTCAGTTAAGTGCCTGCCTTCGGCTCAGGTCATGATCCCAGGGTCCTGGGATTGAGCCCCACATTGGGCTTCTTGCTCAGTGGGGAGTCTGCTTCTCCCTCTGCCTGCCTCTCTCCCTTATATTCTCTCTCTCTGATATATAAATAAATAAATACAATCTTAAAACAAAAAGAAAGAAAGAAAGAGAACCAGGATTGTTTCACGACAATCATTTAGATTTTTCCATATATACTGGTTGATGATGAAAAATGTAGTCATTGGATTCATGGGGAAATAAATTTGAAAGATTCTGAATGAGATAACTTATTTTGTTTGGGTAGGGGTGCCTTCCAGGCACAGGGACAATCTCGTGTGAAAGCACACTGAATGAAATAAAACCAGAATGGTTAAAAAGAGAAAACTATCTAGGAACTTGAACATTACAAACTAGTAGGGATACAGGTGGCAAGAGAAGCTACCAAGATTAGCAGAACATACATCCCCAAAAGCCTTGCTGATGTGACCTCTAGAAATCGGAGCTGTCAGGGACTCCTGGGTGGCTCAGTCAGTTAAACGTCAGCCTTTGACTCACATCATGAGCCCAGGGTCCTGGCATTGAGTCCTGCATCCAGCTCTTTGCTCAGCAGGGAGCCTGCTTCTCCCTCTGCCTGCTGCTCCCCCTGCTTGTGCTCACTTGCCCTTTCTCTGACAAATAAGTAAATAAAATCTTTCAAAAAATTATAAAAAGAAAAAAATTTTTAAAAACAAATCAGAGCTGCCAGAGGAACTTTAAGCATATCAAGTTTGCAGCAGAAAGATAATTCTGGCAGCCATATATTACAATGGGAGGAAAGGAAGGAAAGATGAAATTCGGCCCTTCTGGAACGCAGTTCCCTGACTGTAAAATATTGTGTACTTGCTACTTCTCAGGTCCTTTCCAAATATATCATTATGACTCCTACTTTGGCATTCCTGATTCTGCACATTCCATGCATAATTAGTAGAAAATAAGCAACTCTTAGATTCATGTTTTTCCTATATGCACAGGCACATTTGCTTGTGTTAGCAAGTGTGTGAAGCACAGACTTTTAAAACATACCCCCTTCAGAATTACAAGGGTTCAGCAATTAAGAAAGACGCATGACTTCATTTCCAAAGGTAATATTTTATGCTGTAATTGTTTATGCTCTCAATGAAGCAATACAGCCTAGGAGACGTTGAAGGGTGTGTTCTCCAAGGAGATGCTAACCCAACAAGTTAGTAAAGAGGAAGAACAAAACACTGGTGTGAAAATACCACACCACAACGAAAGGCAGGTGTGGTTGAAATCATACATCCTTAAAGGGGTACCTTTAAAAAATAAAAGTGGTCAGGCCAGGCTAATTCAATGTTTTCTAATATTGAAACAAGTTCCACTTGTTTCTGGAGCTTTTTGTTTTTGTCTTTTAAAACAGAGTCTAGTTGTCAAGTGTGGAATGTGCACTGATGACAAAGATATAAAATGCTCGAAACTTGGAGTAATGTTTACTAAATGGCAAAGAAGAAATGCATGCCAAAGAGAGAAAGAACATTACTTTTCTTTCTATAGTTTGATCAAGGACCCTAGCATCTGGCATCATACGGAACAGACAAGGGTTAAACTCTAATATTCTTTGTTTTCTTGCTTCTTAACGGGTGTTCCCAGGCATTCTATGGGTGTCAACAGCTGTTCTGGTAACCCTAACGATGACAAAACAGCGCTCATTACCAGCCAAGACACACAGACAGAATGGTATTTCAATAGTCCATTTAACATCAACAAGTAAGTATTGTCAGCTGGGCACATTGGAAACACTCAATTACTTCATCCCAGCCAACAAAATGCACTATTCATAAAGAAATCAACCCAACAGCATTTATTACGGTAAATATTCTAATTAACTAAACGGTTTATGTTTTATTATGGCTACACTTATTAACACCACTGATAGGAAAAACATTACTTCATGGTCCTGCCTTCAAACACGCACACCCACGAAAACTTCTGTTTAGACGCGCATTTTTTTAAAAAAAACTTCAACTCACAACCAATTAATGGCTTATGAAATCATTTTGATGGGTCATAGCCAATTTTTTTTAATTTAAGTAGGAAAGAATAGAATAAATTAGAAAAAAAATCAGAGTATATCAAATGTAGTAACAGAAAGTATCGGTTCAGGGAACTTTGGTCTAGTGTATGTGTGTTTCTGTCTTACTGACTACAAAGTCTCAAGTTTGTAGACACTTGTCTGTGAAATATAGTTAGAACCATGAATTCAAGGGTTTGGCTATTAAAGCCAAATATTTCTTACTCTTCTCCAACAGCACCCCCCCCACACACCCCGATGGAATCACAACTGCAGCTGCTTTCCCAGCACAGGATTGGCTCAATGTATTTAGTAATCTTGAAAGTCTTCCTTTATCTATAAAGTTCTCTCTTGGGGAGCCTGGGTGGCTCAGTGGGTTAAAGCCTCTGCCTTCGGCTCAGGTCATGATCCCAAGGTCCTGGGTTCAAGCCCCGCATTGCATCGGGTTCTCTGCTCAGCAGGGAGCCTGCTTCCCTTCCTCTCTCCTTCTGTCTACTTGTGATCTCTATCAATATATAAATAAAATCTTTTAAAAAATTTTTTAAAGTTTCCTCTTAGAATTGCACTGCTGCATGCCATAGATTTTGGACCATTCTGTTTTCGTTTTCATGGGTATCAAGGTGTTTTGGTTTTTTTTTTTATTCTTCTTTGAGCCCTTCATTGACCCATGGGTTGTGTAGCAGCATGTTGTCTGCCTCTACATGTTGGCGTCATTTCCATTTTTCTTCTTGTAATTGATTTCTAGTTTCATTCTGTGGTGGTAGGAAAAGATGTTTGAAATCACTCAAACTTCTTAAATTTATTGAGACTTGTCTTGTGGCCTAAAATGGGATCTAGCCTGGAAAACGTTTCATGTGCACTTAAAAAGAATGTGTGTTTTGTTTTTGAATGGAAAGTTCTGTCTGTATCTATTAAGTCCATCTGCATTAAGGCCAATGTTTCTATATTAATTTTGCCTGGATGATCTATCCACTGATGTAAGTGGGGTGGTAAGGTCCCCTACTGTTAGTGTACTACTGTCAGTTTCTCCCTTGGTGTCTATTAACATTGCTTTATATATATGTGGGGTCCAGATTAACAAGTGCTACATATTCTTGTTGGATTAATCCTTTTCTCATTATGTAATGCCCTTCTTCGTCTCTTGCTACAGCTGCTTTTTTTTAAAGTCTATTATGTCTGATGCAAGTATTACTATCCCAGCTTTATTTTTTATTTTCAATTACACGAAATATCTTTTTCCATCCTTTCACTTTCAGTCTGGGCATGTCTGTAGATCTTAGGTGAGTCTCTGGTAGGCAACATATAGATGGGTCTTGTTTTTTATCCATTTAGCTATCTTATGTATTTTGATTAAAGTGTTCAGTCCATTATAATAAATAAAAAAATAAAATAAAATAAAGGGTTTCTGGCTGGCTCAGTTGGAGTATGAGATCTTAATCTCAGTCATGAGTTTGAGTCCCACACAGGCTATAGAGATTAGTTTAAAAATAGATAGGGGTGCCTGGGAGGCTCAGTCGGTAAGCGTCTGCCTTCGGCTCGGGTCATGATCCCAGGGTCCTGGGATCTAGCCCTGCATCAAGCTCTCTGTTCAGTGGGAAGTCTGCTTCTTCCTCTCCCACTCCCCCTACTTGTTCCCTCTCTGTCTTTCTCTCCCTGTCAAATAAATAAGATCTTTTGAAAAATAAATGAACTTTTTCTAAAGGCATTTTGTCCACTTTTTTTTCTTTAAGAGAGAGAGAGACACACACACACAGAGAGAGAGCATACACATAAACGAGGAAAGAGCAGAGAGAGAATCTTAGGCAGGTTCCACATTCAGCATGGAGCCCAATGCAGAGCTTGATCTCACAACCCTGAGTTCATGATCTTGGCCAAAATCAAGAGTTGGATATCAACTAACTGACCTAGTCCACTTACACTTAAAGTAATTACTGATAGGGATGTGTATACACTTGTGTTTTTGACAGCATATTTTACTTTTTATTTTGTGTATCCCTTAACAACCTACTGTGATTATAGCTGATTTTACTACTTTTGTCATTCAAACTTCATAGTAGCTTTATTAGTGGCTGATCCACCAACTTTGCTGTACATTTGCTTTACCAATGAGATTATTTTCTTTCATTTATTTACTTATTTCTATGTATGGCCTTTTTTCCACATAAGCAAATCTCTTTTGTTACTTCTTATAAAGCTGTGGTAGTAGAAATGAACTCCTTTAGCTTTCGCTAGTCTGGGAAACTTTTTATTTTCCCGTCTATTCCTGAATGATAATGTTGCTGGGTAGAGTATTCTTGACTGTTAAGGTTTTTTTCTTTTCAGCCACTTGAATATATCATGCCACTCCTTTCTGGACTGCAGTTTCTGCTGAAAAACTGCCTGATAGTCTATAGGGCTCCCTTATACAGAACTGCTTTCTCTTAATGCTTTTAAGACTCTCTAGCTTTTTTTACATTTTAATTATAATATATTTTGGTGTATACCTCTTTGGATTCATCTTGTTTGGAACTCTCTACTTTTGGGACCCAAATGTCTGTTTCCTTCCCCCAGTTAAGGAAGTTTTCAGAGGTACCCCTTCTCCAAATAAGTTTTCTGCCCCTTTCTCTCTCTCTCTCCTCCTTCTGGACCCCTATGATATGAATGTTAGTTTGCTTCATGTTGTCCCAGAAGTTTCTGAAACTAGCTTCATTTTTTAAATATTTTATTTATTTATTTATTTACTTATTTATTTTTTTGAAGTACAGTTTGGGTGATTTCCACTACCCTGTCATCTGGATCATTAATCCCAGCTCCTGTATTTTCTAACTAGCTGTTTATTCCCTCTAGGGTATTTTCCCCTTCTGTTATTGTCTTCTTCATCTCTCACTGTCACTTTCTTACATTGTCTAGCTCTTTCTTGAAGTTCTGTGTTCATCCATTCTTCTCTCTGTGGGGGTTCCTAGAAGTATATGATAAATCACTATTTGTACATCCAATAATCATCCTAGACAAGAAAAGTTCCAATTTCTAAGACACTGATGCACTGACTTCATTATGGGGAGATAAGAATAAAATTCTAAATGATTAGGTCTAGGCCTAAACTCAGAGACAAGCTGAGATTTCACCAACCTATTAATGTAGGCTTTGTGGAGCAACTGTTTCCCTTCAGGTTATGAGGCATGTGGTACCCCTCCCAAACACACATACCACACACTCTCCCTTCTCCGAACCTCTGATGGCCGTTTTTTAAAAGGCTTATAAAATATATTCTATCCTTAAAGGAATGACTCAAAATTGTAACTAAGATGACTCAATCATTTCTGGTGACTTCAAGACAACAGACATTGATAATGATGGTTTATAAAAAGATATTCCCTTGGGAATGACTTAATAACTCATTAAAGTCACTAATGATTTATTCACCATAGAAGAAGCTATGCAATCAGATCTAAGATACTCTTAAATCTTTGAGGAAAGATTCTCAAATTTGGTTTTGTAATACTCCTGGACATCTCCACTTGTAGCAAGTTTTTAAGTTCTAACAAGTCCCAAACACAAAACTAATTCCTTTTAATTCAGCAATTAACATGGATCATATGATCCTTTATTTCTTACCTTGAACAGAAAACAATGGGCTACCTTAAAATTTGTTTGTTTGTTTGTTTAAGATTTTATTTATTTGACAGAGAGAGAGAGAGATCACAAGTAGGTAGAGAGGCAGGCAGAAAGGGGGAAGCAGGCTCCCTGCTGAGCAGAGAGCCCAATGTGGGGTTAGATCCTAGGACCCTGAGATCATGACCTAAGCCAAAGGTAGAGGCTTAACCCACTGAGCCACCCAGGCGCCCCTTGAAATTTGGTTATTAAAAAAAGAAAGACACAGATGCACTCTAGGAACTCCAAAATATGTTCAGAATTATTGGTTTATATTGTTTATCTAAGAAAATCTCTCATTTCTGGAGTTGACAATGTTTGCTGGAGCAGTTTTGTTATTAATTGGTAAGAAGAGAAGAAATAATATCTTAGAAAATAAACTCCTAGGGCACCTGGGTGGCTCAGTCTTTAAGTGTCTGTCTTTGGCTCAGGTCATGATCCCAGGGTCCTAGGATCGAGGCTCACATTGTGCTCCCTGCTCAGCGGGGATTCTGCTTCTCCCTCTCTCTCTGCTGCTTCCTCTGCTTGTACCCTCTTGCACTTGCTCACTCTCTATCAAATAAATAAAATCTTGCAAGAAAGAAAGAGAGAAGTAAAGAGAGAGAGAAAGAAATGAAATTCCTAAAAAAAGTGAATACTTAATATTGTAACCACCAGTGAAACCAGACACGTGTCTCTGACTCACACTCACACTCACATACACACACACTCCAAAAAGAGCTTGACCTACAATTAAAAATTGTAAGATTGGGGGCGCCTGGGTGGCTCAGTGGGTTAAGCCGCTGCCTTCGGCTCGGGTCATGATCTCAGGGTCCCGGGATCGAGTCCCGCATCGGGCTCTCTGCTCAGCAGGGAGCCTGCTTCCTTCTCTCTCTATCTCTGCCTGCCTCTCCATCTACTTGTGATTTCTCTCTGTCAAATAAATAAATAAAATCTTTAAAAAAAATAATTGAAAGATTGGAAGGTCAATTCAGATACCAATAAGCAGGATACCACTAAACCCCAGTCTGCCTGAGACCACCCCAGCTTACATCTATTGTTTGGCATAATTATTAATGGTGCTCCTTTTCCCTCTCAGGGTACAGTTATTGGAATGATAAATTAAATGATCATCCCACTAACAGCAATAGGTTTGACTGAATGATGTTGAATGAGTTGTGATGGGAAGAAGTGGAAATCTTGGTTTGGATTGCCTTGGGGATGATCTGAATAAAAGGCTAATTCCTCACTGGCATAATACTATATGGATAATTATAATATGAAAACACACAACTTATTAAACATCTGTAGAGTTTGTAAATATCCCTTTGATCAATTTCCTGCTCCTCCAGCTGGGCCATGTTTTGCTTCCTACTGTGTCCCAAGCCTGTGGCATACTGTGTGGCCACAGTTGAGAGAATGGCATGCCAGACACTCTTAAACATTTTAACGGTCATGGAGCAAATACATACTTAGCATTTCCAAAAAAATAAATTTTTAAAAAAGGTTTAATTTTCCAGTCATCTAAAGGAAGTCAATGGCCTAGTTGTGGGAGGAAAGAAAGAAAGAAAGGGCATATAAACTATCCTCTTTTTACAAATTTTTGTAATTGACCTGATTGTGGAACAGTCAGGAACACAGTATTTCTTATGGACAGCAAAGAGTGTTAATGACAGATTTCCTCCCAAAGTCTAATTTCTATAATCAAATAGTAACCCTATACGCAAACATATTTGGTAAAAAGCAAGAAAGAGAGCAAAGTGTTCATTTAAATACAAATTCCTGGATTTAAAAATAGCTTGGGAGGAATGATGTAAATTTGGATTTCAGTAAAACTAATTTTTCTTCCTCAAAATTTTAAAATACAGGCTTTCTCCTAAAAATAGTATCTTACAGAACCACTGAACTAGAAAGCATAGTGGTTAAATGCTTCCCCCAGAAGCCAAACCAAATGCCTTGGGTTTGCATACAGCTCTGCTCACTCACCAGCTATATAACCCTGGGCATGTCCCTTAATCTCTATGTGCCTCAGTTTCTTCAGTTAAAATGGGGATAAGACTTCTGGCTTCAGAACATCATTGTGAGGGTTAGATGATGTGAATTCCAACTTGTGGGCAGCCCAGCACCTAGCCCACAGTCAAAACTCAATCAAACTCTGCAATTATTATTTTAATGTTACCATCACCTGATCACCATCTAATCTCACCATTTCATTTTAATAATGAGGCAACTGGGGCCCAGGGAGGTTAAATAATTAATTAATTAAAGAACCAAGGTCAGAATCAAAAAGATAAATCCCAAGGGCGCCTGGGCGGCTCAGTCCGTTGAGTGTCTGGCTCTTGATATTGGCTCAGGTCATGATCTCAGGATCCTGGGATCCAGCCCATGTTGGACTCCACACTCAGCAGGGAGGTAGGGAGTCTGAATGGGATTCTCTCTTTCCTTCCCCCCCTCTGCCCGTCACCCCATTCATGAGCTCATGTTTTCTCTCTCTGAAATAAATAAATAAATGAATGAATGAATGAATGAATGAATGAATGAATAAAGAGAAACCCAAGTCCAGGGATCTTTCTACCACCCTCAAAGGGAACATGTGGCAGTGATGTTTTTAGTGATATGCTTTGGGCCTCAGGAAAACAACTTCCCTAGGAGCCATGTGTTAAATGGTGCTTGGATTCTGAGGTTAATGAGTAAGCCATTGGCAGAGCCCCTCACTATAGAGCCCTATAGTTCAACTAATGAACAAATGTTACAACTGAAACATGGAAACAGATAAACTAATACTACCCGTACTCAACCAAGTAAATGGATGAAAAGTCTCTTACTTATTACTAAAAATACTGGTTCTTTAAGTTTAAAATGAGGCAAAATTGCCAAAGTGGAATTCTGTTTACCTTTATAAGCTGTGATGCATTGACAGTCATATGTTAGTTGTTTAAAGAACTTATACCTTTTGCTGTTGTTGTTCAACAAATCTTTATTGGCACAATGAGTAAACTGCTCCCTCTGATCTTAAAAAAAAAAAAAGGTAGAGAAAAAGAAGGGTCTCCAAAGCTACGGAAACTGTCTGCATGCAGGTGGATTCTAGAGGATGGAACCAGTCAGGAACCTGCAAGCAGACCGACCTGACTGGGACACGGAGTTCAGGTGAGGGGCAAAGCTTGAATGACGGCAGGGGCCTAGATTCCTAAGGACAAGGACTGTCCATGTAACAAAGAGTGTGAGCACAGAAACAAGAGGCTCTGGAAGATTTTTTTAAAGGAACATGAAGAAGGCTGATTTGCAGAGAAATTCTGGTTGGGTGGGCACCATTTTTACATTCTACATAGCTTTACAACTACCTTTACTGAAATTCCACGTGGGCACTTAGCTACTGGCCTGCTACTCTGATGGTGGAAGCAGCAGCCCCATCAAACTGATCACCGCGGATACTGTAAGCATGAGGTGAGGTGATGATTTGTGAAGCTGCACAGTATTCCCTTTATCAGAACCCTTGGGAGTAAGTTCTCTCTGGCCTCAGTTCCAAGAACAGCTATGTTTCTCCTGCACAATGTGTCCTTTTTATCCTATGACAACGTGGAATCTCTCCCCCTTCTACAGGGTACTAAGATTCTCCAAACTTAAACTGTATCCCACCGCCTTTCACAAATGTACACCTTAGGTGTGTAGCTTCGGTAATTCCTGTCTTCAAGAGATCCTTTCTTCTTGTTCTTATTCATGTCCGGGATGGTCTTCAGCTTCTCACTCACTTTTTCTGTTATTTTATGTTACACGTTTTTGTAAACTATCTTAAAATTCTTTTTGGAATAAGGTGGATTATGCTAGCATTTTGTGAGCATTCCCTGGGGCCCAGCGTAAGCCAACAAATGTACCCACGCATCCGGTGGTGGTCTGAAAGGGTGACCGCAGCGGCCAGAAGGGTGGGGTAGTGAGCAACTGTGAAGGAGAAGGGGACCTAGAACCAAAACAGCAGCACAAGGGACAGAGAGGAAAAGAAAGAGGAGAGCCCTCTTCCAGAGGCAGAACCAGCAGAGCTTCAATGATTAGAAGCTGAGAAAGAAGGGTGAACCTTGGAGATGACACCGTGGCGGTTTGTCCACAGAGCTGGGACAGTGATGCCGTCAGAAGCTGGAGACGTAACAGGAGGGAAATGGGCACTGGGTCTGTTTGGTGGTGTGGTATTATCCGCACATGGCTGGAAATTCAAGCCCAGAACTGAGGACACGACAAGGAGGAGGTAAAGATGTAGGAGTTGGCAACAAGGAAAATTAGAACTGCTGCAGCGAATGGCATCGCCCAGAGAGGAGGTGCCCAGTAAGAAAGAAGGTGCCTGAGAAAAAAAATTTTTTAGAAGCAAACTCAATTTGAGAGACGAACAGGAAGGGAATGACCAGGAAGATGAGGGAAAAATCTCAAGAAAAAGTTTCAAGAAGATGAAGTACTGCCCTGTCAAATGCTGCCAAGTAATCAGTAACTCTATTAGCCACGGGATTTGGTAATTAGATCATTTGTCAATAGGTTTATCACAGCATGAATCTCATGAATATTAACCATAACTAGAATTTTTTTTCCCCTTTTATTTTGGTTCTGGGAAGAGAACAAAGAAAGGGAGAGAATTTCCTGAGGTAACTGGGCAAGATTTAAAAGAGAAAAGGAAAAGTAACACAAGGTTTAAGGAGGATGTGTGTAAACATGTGAGGAAGAGCCCGCCTGAGGTGGAACTGCCTGGGCTTGGATCCTGACAGACAGGGAGAGGGGGACCTACACGGTGCCTCTTCCTCCTGCAGGGGCCAGAATGGGCAGGGGCAGAAGAGTGGGATCCACCTCCAGTCAGCAGCTGAGGCTACCAGCGGAGCACACCTCCTGAGGCAGCCCTGGTGTCCACAGACCCCCAGATGTCTGTGTCTGTGAGTGCGGGCATCGACTCCATTCTCTACATCCAGGGGCACGTACTCTCGGCTCACTCTCACTTTGAATGTATTCCTTCCACCCCTACATCACAACTCTCTACTTTGTTCCTAATGTGTTTTCCCAGCTCTTGCTCAGCTATGGTAATTAATTCAAATACACCATCACTTAAGTGCCAATCAAAGCTCCATCGAGATCTAAGAAGAACAATAGTGTGCGTATACGCACAGTCTATTAATTTAAATTACCAGTTGAGTCACTACATGCCAACAATTAAGCAATGACACACACACAGATTACACTCCACATTTATATAGCTAAGCCAGACCTCTCAGAGAATGAGTTGTCTCGGGTAGCCGAGTTTTCCAGATAGCTGAGGGTTCACCCCCAGGGGAACGGAGGCGCAGGCATTCAAATAACTCTTGGTAACAGCTATTTTTCTAAAATGCCTTTTGCACTTCTCTGCTTTCTAAAACAGCATGTACAATACATAATTCAGCTGTTTCCTGGGCCCCCACGAGGAGCTTCCAACGTTGGGATAAACACCAGAACAACAGGACAAGTCCATCCTCTTTCCCCACTCTCTCCATGGATGGACCACTGTAGCTGCCTCCAAGCTGGTCTCCTTGCTTTCATGCTTATCCCTCTGCAATTCAACTTGCACTAACACCCAAAACAATCTTTTCAAAGCAATTATTTTTTTCTTTTTTCTTGTCTTTTTTTAAAAGACTTTATTTATTTGACAGAGAAAGAGAGATCATAAATAGGCAGAAAGAGAGGCGGAAGAAGGCTCCCCGCTGAGCAGAGAGCCTGATGCAGGGCTCAATCCCAGGACCCTGATCATGACCTGAGCTGAAGGCAGAGGCTTAACCTGCTGAGCCACCCAGGCGCCCAAAGCAATTCTTTTCAAAATAAGAATCCTCTCCTTAGGATTCCATTACTCCATACATGTGGGCTGTTAAACATCATGTCCATGGCCTATTGCTTATTAGGCCCAGGTCTTGGGCAAATTCTTAGTCATGGGAGTTCAGGACCAAAATACTGTTCTGTATAGCAAAGCACTGTCACTTTCTCATGGACAAACAAAAAGGCATTCCATATATCAGGAGCACTGATCCCACTTCAGATGAGCTGTCTTTACAGTCCCCTCAATACCCTTTCCCCAGAGCCCTTTCCAACTAAACAACCTCTCTCTCTCCAGTCCCTATCTTTGACCTTGCTTTCCAAATACTCCGAATTAAAACAAGTACAGTGGACCCTTACAGGGGTTAGGGGCACTGACCTCCCCACCCACTCCCCAAACAATCAAAACTCCAGTACAACTTTTGACTCCCTACTTAATGGCTAACAGTTTATTGTTGACCAAAAGCTTTACCAATAACATAAACAGTCAAGTAACACACAGTTTGTATGTTATATGTATTATACACTGTATTCTTACAAGAAAGTAAGCTAGAGAAAAGAAAATGTTATTAGCAGGGTTGGGGGGGTGGTAAGTGAGGGACAGAGGGAGAGAGAAAACCTTAAGCACAGAGCCCAACTCGGGGCTCAATCTCACAACCCTGACCTGAGCTGAAATTGAGTCAGACAATTAACTACCTGAGCCACACAGGCACCATGAAAAGAAAACATTATTAAGAAAATCATAAGGAAGAGAAAACACATTTTCATGAAAATATAACCAGTGTTGTTCAAGGGTCAACTGTATTTGCTTAAAAAGTTAGGAGTTTTCTGGAAGACATCTGCAGTTGAATGTAACTACACAGAAAGTAGGAAAGCAATAGGAGAGTGAGTGTGGGGAAATGGCTAACCTGCTCTCGGCAGAAGTATCCATCCCAGACGAGGCCCAAAGGCGAATACAAAACACCTATTTCTGCTACTTGAATGATATAAACAGAGGAAAATGAAGAAAAACAGAAATCATGGGAGAGTAGCTGACATGAAACAAAGGACTTTTAAATATACCCAGAGCTTACTCACAGCAGCAAGGATCTCAAATATCCAAGAGTATCCTACAGCATGGCACTGACAAGTCCATTCCCTTGCTCAAGAGCCCACAGGGGCTCCCTATTGCTCATGGGGCCAAATTTAAGCTCCCCATCCCCGCTGGAAGTTGAGATACTCTCTTAACTTGAGATCTCCACAAGTCGAGATACACCTGGCTTCTCCTACACTCTCCTGCTCTGGCGAGGGCTGCTTCCCTCAGACCTCCTGTGTGTCCATCCCTCCCTGCCACCACAGCCCACTTTTGCCCACTTTTGTTCACACTAGACAAGTGCTACTCAAAACATGGAGCCACTGCATAAACTGTTAAAATGCCACCATGAGGCCAGCAGAGATACTCAAAGTTCACATCTTAGCAAATAGATAAAAATCATTTTATACTAAAAATCGAATAATAAAAACTGGGTTGGTATTCTTCCATTGTATTTTTTTTTCTTTTTTCCATTTTATTTCTCTAAAAGTTCACCTTTGTAATGTTTTACAAAAGTATCAAACCACACTATATCTGAAATTAAACAAAATTGGTCCATCACCACAGATATTTTAAGGAACAATGCCCTAGACCCCTTGACCTAGACCTAGACTCCTCACACAGGACACCCCTCTACTGTTTCCCCCAGAACCGAATCTAATTTTCTTCAACATCTCTTCAAAATACCCTTCCTGAGGAATCACACTCAATGTGGACTTTCTTCCCCAAATGTGTATCCATCATCACTTTGGCTGCTGAGTTTTTTTTTTTTTTTTTTTTAAGGAACTAAACAGATCATTTGCCCTATTCTTGTGCAAATTCCTTATGCTAAAAACCCCTGTTTTATTTGCTTAATGCTTCTCTTCACCTACTGCACAACACAGAGACAGCACAGCATAGTGGTCCAACTTCTAGGCTAAAACCAAACTTCGAAATGAAGTCAAATTCCCCAGGGGTCTGGCCAAACTCTGGTCATGGGGCCCTTAACTCTTCTGAGCTTCCGGTTTCTCTTCTGGGACACGAGGCTGGCGTGGTATGCATAGTCTTTCCAATTCTAAAATTAAATGATGTTTGTCTGTTCTTAGAAAGGCTCTCAGGCTCCTCACGGGCAGATGGGAGAACATCTGCTCTGCCACAGGGCTGGGGAGTCAGGACGGCGTTTTTCAATCTACAGAGCCTTCTGTGAACTACTACTGTGCACATACTAGGTGCCCATGCAAAAGGCTTGGCACATAGAGAATCTGCACAGTCTAACTTAAAAACTGAAGGCTGGGAAGGAGAGGGACCTCAAAATGCTAACTAGGGGAGCCACTAAAAATACAGGCGATTTGGTCTGGAGAAGATGAGCTTGAAGGAAGGAGCCAAAGCTCTCCTGTGGATCAGAGAAGATGCGTCTCTGTCGCTGCTGGTCAGAGAACTAGGCACGATGAATGAACAGATGCTATAGATGGGAAAGGAAGATGGACGGAAATGAGCAATTCCCAAGAGTCTAATACATGCTCAGTATTTACATCTGTGTCCCTTTTGATAGAACTCTGGCCTCCACAGACAAAGAACAATAATATTTGTAGTAGAAGCCTAGCCTCTCCACTATACTGAATGAGCAGGCAGAATATACCACAAAATGAAACAGGAAAGAAGACTGTGAATGCCTTAGAGGTGTTCAGTAGGAGAAGCCACTACCTAGTCATCACCAGAAATACTCAGGCAGTGGCTAGAAGGCCTCTGACAAGGATATGAGACAAGATTCCTATAATGGATGGGACTTCTAGAATTCTGGAACCACACATCAATAGAGCACTGAGTCCCCGGCCCCAAATCCCACACAACTGGGGAAACCAATGCAGGACTGACAATGCTTTGACATGTGTGAGAACATTTACAATATATCCATCAGGTTATTTTTTAAAGGGGCAGGAGGGATTTAATACCAAAATAAGCCAAAAGGGCATAGTCTTAGAATAAAAGATGACCGTTCAGGTGACTAAAAGTAGACTTATTTAAAAACCATGACATTCCACAATAGCCAAACTATGGGAAGAACCTAGATGTCCATCAACAGATGAATGGATAAAGAAGATGTGGTATATATACACGATGGAATACTATGCAGCCATCAAAAGAAATGAAATCCTGCCATTAGCGACAACGTGGATGGAACCAGAGGGTATCATGCTTAGTGAAATAAGTCAATCGGAGAAAGACAACTATCATATGATCTCCCTGGTATGAGGAAGTGGAGATACAATGCGGCTTGGTGGGTAGCAAAAGAATAAATGAAACAAGATGGGATCAGGAGGGAGACAAACCATAAGAGACTCTTAATCTCACAAAACAAACTGAGGGTTGCTGGGGGCGGGGGAGTAGGGAGAGGGTGGTTGGGTTGGGGAGGGTATGTGCTATGGTGAGTGCTATGAAGTGTGTAAACCTGGTGATTCACAGACCTGGTGATTCACAGACCTGTACCCCTGGGGCTAATAATACATTATATGTTTATTAAAAAAATAAATCATTAAAAAAAAAACCATGACATTACCTCTGCTTTTCATATTTCACCATGCATTCCATCACACAGGCAGGTGGGAACCAACACCCTTACATCAGATGGCTCTTCTGACCAAAATTTTAACTCCGAGATCGTGGTGTTCCAACTGGATACAAACTCTTTTAGTTTCTCATAAACGATCAAATTCTGTAACAGCATTATCCTTTCTAGATAACATTTATTTGACCACGTGCCACTTCTGCTGAACAATACTACTTTCAATAACAAAAAGAGGTGGCACTTAGTGCCAGGCACTGTAGCAAATGGTTCACATACTTTATCCTCTCAACAACCAGAAGAGACATACCATTGCTATTCTCATTTTACAGAACTGGAAATGGAACTGCTTCAAAATGACCCAGCAGAGGTGGCAAGCCAGAATTCAAACCCCCAGGCAGCCTGTCTCCAAACCTTGTCTCCATAGTCACTATACCATAATGCTTTAAAAAACAAAAACAAAGAACTGTCAAGCACTAATAAATTATTTTAAGAAATGTTCTAAAACCATCTATGTATCCAGGAAATTTATCCTATAAGAATGGGAGTTTCACCATAAGAGACTCTTTTTTTTTTTTTTTTAAAGATTTTATTTGACAGAGAGATCACAAGCAGGCAGAGGCAGGCAGAGAGAAGGGGAAGCAGGCTCCCCGCTGAGCAGAGAGCCCGATGCGGGGCTCGATCCCAGGATCCTGAGATCATGACCTGAGCCGAAGGCAGCGGCTTAACCCACTGAGCCACCCAAGCGCCCCACCATAAGAGACTCTTAATCATAGAAAACAAGCTGAGGGTTGCTGGAGGGGAGAGGGGTAGGGGAATGTGGTAACTGGGTGATTGGCATTAACAAGGACACGCGATGTAATGAGCACTGGGTATTATATACAACTGATGAAATCACTGACCTCTACCTCTGAAACATTAATGTATTATATATTAGTTAGTTGAATTTAAATTAAAAATGGTAATGGGGTGCCTGGGTGGCTCAGTGGGTTAAAGCCTCTGCCTTCGGCTCAGGTCATGATCCTAGGATCCTGGAATCCAGTCCCGTATCGGGCTCTCTGCTCAGCAGGGAGCCTGCTTCCCCCTCTCTCTCTGCCTGCCTCTCTGCCTACTTGTGATCTGTCTCTCTGTCAAATAAAATCTTTTTTAAAAAAAAAAAGGTAATAAAAAAGTTAAAAAAAAAAAAAGAATGGGAGTTTCATTTAGTTTGGTGGAAAGCAAAGACATTTATATAACTAAAACATGTATTGCGTAGTTTTTTCCTCCATAATTTTTCAGCATGTATGTGGGAGAAAAAAAAAAGTAAAGAAAATCTCAGGAAAATGACAGCAGTAAAGATGATTCCTTACAGCCCTACAATTTTTCTAATTATAGTTTACTACAGGGTAGTGAAAATCACTACTAGGCCACCTACCCTTGTCACAGGTATTAACATAATATCATTTGTTCCCAATGTTATCTTGCAACTATCACACACTTGCAAGTAAGTATCATAAACATCCAGGCCTAAATATCATGTGCTTGCAAATCCTGTATCTGTATGACAGGCCTCTTGCTTGGCTGTACCTTAGCCAGCCCTTCTCCGCACTATAACCAGGAGTAGGTCTAACGGGTGTGGAGGGTGGGGGACGGCGGGGGCGGGGGGGGGGAGTGCGCACTGAGGGAGGTTGAGAGGGTGACACCAGAAAATCTGGCACACATCTGCCTGTTGGGTTACTAACTAGTTTTAATTTCAAATACCAACCCCCCTCCCCATTTTATTTCGGTTCTTCTGTTGTTTCCACCCAATATTTAGGCAGCAACATGAGCCATAAAAGTTGGAATAGATCTAAAATTTGGGGGATGGCAAGGCTAAAATGTTTGGCCCAGAGTGCAAACTGCCACTTATGTGGCTGAGCCAGGACAACCAATGTAAACATGTAAGTTAGTCCAAATATACACACACTGGTTTTTATTTTAAACCTTATTTTGCATCTTAGCAATTTCTTCCTTAAAAATAGTCAAGGAGGGGCGCCTGGTTGGCTCAGTGGATTAAGCTGCTGCCTTCGGCTCAGGTCATGATCTCAGGGATTGAGTCCCACATCGGGCTCTCTGCTCAGCAGGGAGCCTGCTTCCCTCTCTCTCTCTCTCTCTCTCTCTCTGCCTGCCTCTGTCTACTTGTGATCTCTCTCTGTCAAATAAATAAATAAAATCTTAAAAAAAAAAAAATAGCCAAGGAACCCTACTGTTTTGGCCAATTTTTTTTTATATAAATTGCTGTTTTGAAAAGAAATCCTAATTATCCATGCATGGTGGGCAGGCCAATGACATGCCATTTTCTAGCATTGAAAAAATTTCAAAATGATACCTGGAACAATCACTACAACCAATATATCTCCATAAAATACACTTTCTACAAAGTGCTTTATTAATAAACAGTGAGTTAAAACTGAGAAAGAGTGTCTGTTTTTACTGAATGCCACATGGTCAGGTATTTTCCTGCAAAGAACAGGAATTAGGTCTGTCCTTCTAAGCCTTGTCATGCTAAGCATGGAAAAAAGGTGTTTCTACTTCTAAAGTCTACAGATTTTTACCTGACTCTCCCCGGAGTCAGATGTTTGTGTGTGTCAATGCTAAATGAAGCCACAGAGATGATCTAATTCATCCAACCCCACCCCTGCTCCCAAAGCTTGTACTGATGAGTACATCTAAGGCCCAAAATGGGACAATTGCTTTTTTAAAGCCACATCACCAGAATGAAAACCAAAATCTAGGTCTCAACATTTCCTGCATTCCTCCCAATACAAACTGGTAATTGATGTGTATTACATACAAAATCTAAATCTAAAAAATTTATAGCAAAGATAGCAAAGCAAATGCAAATCTACAAAGAGTATCGATTTTTCCTTACCTAAGAACTGAACAATGTATACCAATGGTTCTCAACCATTAATTTTGGTTGGGTAATTTTGCCCCCTGGGAGACATTCAGCAATGTCTGGAGATATTTTTAGTTGTCACAACTGGAGAGATGGGGGTTGTTGCTGGTATTCAGTGAACAGAAGCAGGGGATGGTGCTAAACCTCCAACAATGCACAGACAGACCCAGTGATGGTAAATTGTGCATGTCAGTGTGATTGGGCTCTAGGGTATCCAGATAGTTAAACATTCTGAATGTGTCTGCGAGGATGTTTCTGGATGAGATTAACACTTGAGTCTGCCGACTGGGTGAAGTTGATTGCTCTTCCCAATGTGGGTGGGCCTCACCTTATCTGTTGAAGGCCTGGCTAGAACAAAAGACTGTGACATCAGTCTTCTCCTGCCTTGGAATCCAGACTTAAAATGGAAGTATATTATCAGCTCTCCTGGGTCTCTAGCCTGCCAACTGTATCTCTTGGGACTTCCCAGGCTCTGTAAGAGTCAATCTCTTTATCATATCCTACTGGGCTCTGTTTCTCTGGAGAACTCTGTCTCTGTGAATCTGACTATTCTAGGTGCCTCATATGGATGGAATCATATAATATTTGTCCTTTTGTGACTGGCAATATTTCATTACAATATTTCAATAGTATTTCATTTAACATAATGTCTTCAAAGTTCATCCATTCTATAAGATGTGTCAGGATTTCTTTCCTTTTTAAGGCTGACCTCTATTCCACTGTTTGTATGTACCGCATTTTGTTTATCCATCCATATTGATGGACACTTTGGTGGCTTCTGCTTTTGACTATTGGGAATAAGGCTGTAATGAAAACGTGTCCAAGTATGTGTTCAAGACTCCCTTCAAATCTTTGGGGTATATATTGAGGAGAACTGCTGGATGATATGGTTCATTTTTAAATTTTTGAGGAAATTCCATACTGTTTTCCTTAGTAGCTACATCATTTTACATTCCTTCAAGTGCATTCTGAATTGGCAAGACCACCCATTTCTGAAGTTTCTTCTGTCTACATCTCTCTGCTCTACTTCCTTTCTAAATCCTACCCTTTTTATGAAGCAGGTAGTGAACCAATACTTTTAAAATTGGAGTACCCTTAAAGAAACCCTAGGGAATGATTTTTAAATATGAACAGTCACCCTCTATTTCCTTGAGGTAAAATTTCTATAATGCTTCTTAACCAGGGTGAAGGGCTATGAAGAGTATGGAAAACATACAAAGAAAAACACCTGCATGCCCAGCAGAGGAACCTTCCCCAAATCCATTATTTGAAGACTTCAAGTAATCTCAGGGAGCCTGGTTGGCTCCAGCAGTTACGTGTCTGCCTTCGGTTCAGGTCATGAGCCCAAGGTCCTAGGATTGAGCCCCACATCAGGCTCCCTCCTCAGTGGGGAGTTTGCTTCTCCCTCTGCCTCCAGTCTTATGCTCTCTGAAATAAATAAAATCTTTGGAAAAATAAAAAAAAAAAGAAGATTTTAAGTAATCTCTACATCCAACATTGGGCTTGAATTTATAACCTCAAGACCAAGACTCACATGCTCTACTGCCTGAGCCAGCCAGGCACACCGCTCCATCTGTGACTCCAGTCTATGAAACCTGATGCAGATAATTCCCATAAAACTTTGAGTTTTCCATGTGGCACCTTCTTCAAGAAAAAGAGTCTTGGGATTTTTGTGATCTTGTATTTATTGAAAAGATTCTGGTTTTATGGAGCATACAGTACTACGATTAAGTGTGCAGTCCAAATTTAGTCATTTCCAGGAGTTAACTCTTGGAGAAATGCAGCTTGACATTCCTTCCTATGGGACAGTAGGTCCAAGATGTTCAGAAAGAGTATGAATTCCAACTATGTGTAACTTTGGCTTGTCTTGGTTTTTAACTAAAAAGTATGGTTAACACAGCTACATAAAACTGTGTCAAAGTGTAATGAGGTAATCTTTCATAGACCTAGGACTTCTGAAAACAGTGGTTCTCAAAGTGTGTTCTCTGGATGATCAGTGGATTAGTTATCACCTAGGAATTTATTAGAAATGCCAATTATCGGGACCTAAGCCCGGTCTACTGAATGAAAAACTTGAGGAGGGGGTGGCTATCTGAGTTTTACTTAGCCCTCCTCCTGGTGATTCAAATACACATTACAGGGATACAACTGCCCACAGACCCTAGAAAGCACTTTTATCCTCCTGCCTTCTAATGACCTTGTGAAGCAGGCAGAATTAGGTAGTGTCCCTTTTTAAAAATGAGGAAACTGAGGCCCAGGTCACCTGACTTGTCGAAAGTAAGGACAGCTAACACAGCTGTCCTTAGTAACACAGCTAAGGAAATGGAGAATTAGAACAAATTAGTTTTACTATTATGTAACGTGTAGGGCTAGAAAAAAATTGGGCATCACATAGCCAAGCAGTCTCATTATAGAGATGAGGCAGCCAGAGGCCCAGAAGGCTGCATGATCTGAATAAGACCACATGGTATCATAAGGGAAAGCTCATTCTCCAACAAACCACTTCTCTAATAGTAACTACCTTCTTAAACAATGAGTCACTTTTTATGTCCCTGAGACGTATATGGGTGGTCAGATACTTGGTTTGGGACCTTCTAGGTATTTCACCAAAAATGCAGCAAAGATGACTAAGTAGCGGTCACTGTTGAACAAAAAGACAACTCTGAGAAGACAAGAGGATGAGAAGGCTAAGGACTCTGGCGAGCAACTGAAGGAATGGACAGCAGACCTTCATCTGGCCAGAGAAAGAAATGAGTCCATGGAGAGACAGTAGTAAAAGGATCACGGGACCTGTGGACATAGTGAGGTGGAAGACTTCGCCTAATGACAGGCATGGAGAAACTGAGCTAACAACAATAAAGGACACTTCGCAGTTTGGGAGGCTAGCAAGACCCAGAATATGGCCATGAGGAATGGCTGAAGTGGAGTGCACCAGGGCTCCCGTGCATGGTGAGGAGAAGTGAAGTGAGAGGTAAGCGCACTGAGGATTAGCTGTTGGGGTAAATCATACAACTCACGGTAGTGCAGGGGGGGCCGGAATGAGAGGACCATGTGCTCAGCCCCTAATTCTTTTCTTTTTCCTTTTAAAGACTTTTTTATTATCTCATATATTATATATATACACTTTTTTCTTTTTTTTTAGAGAGAGTGGGAGAGAGAGAGAGTGTGTGAGCAGCAAGGAGGGACAGAGGGAGAGAGAATCCCCAAGCAAACAAGCAGACTCCCTGTGGAGTGAGAAGCCTGACATAGGGCTCAATCCCAGGACCCTGAGATCACGACCTCAGCCAAAAACAAGAGTCAGACACTCAACCGACTGAACCACCCAGGCACCCCCTAAGACTTGCCTAACGGGGACCAACAAAGAAGCCAGTCGATGACAGTACCAGTGAGGTATCAGAACCGAAGGTCATGCACCACAGGAGGAACAGAGGTTGTAAGTGAAGAGGGAAGCTTAGTGACCTACAGGCAGCAGTGAGCAGTGGCAAGAACTGCAACACTAAGATCGTAACGGTGTAGAAAGATGAGCAACACAACCGGAAGTTTGCAGGAAGAACCGATGAAGCAGCTGCCGGGGTACGAGAGACTATTAACCTGGGGAGAGTGTCAGAGAACATGCAGCAAAGACGTGGGATAGAGAGGAGGAATGGGAAGTCACATCGGGGCCTCTGAGGCACAAAACCCAGCTTTAACACCATGTCTTCTGGGAAGTCTACAATCACAGCTAAATTACTCACTTTCCCATGGGGATGAAAATGCTTCCGAAGACTCCAGGAGCTAACGAACTGAAGAGCGTGTTCAACTGAAGCTGAATCCCATGCAGCTACACAACTAAGATACCTTGCTTGTCACAAAAATTTATTTTGGTTTTTACAATTTTGGGGACCTCATCTTTCCATTTTAATGTAGTGGCTTCTATGAAGGTCTTTAGAACTGTCAATGATGTAATCATCTCCAAAACACACCTGAGAGGAGGTCATGAGTTAAGTGTTATTATTCCCATGTTGCCAATAAACACAGAAGTTGAGCTTTCCCAGGATTGCGAAGCAAGACCTAGCCGGGCCTGAGAAGACTCTTAAATGAATTGTGATAATGGCTCTCAAAGACCAAGTCAACATTCCAGGCTGTTGGCAGATGCTCTACAATGCAGGGAGGGGTCATGATGGTTCTGTCCTAAGCCAATGAAGAAGAGAAAGCTGCAGAGGGAAGCCATTTATTCTCATTAAATTATACCCAGAAACTCAGCCCTCTGCTACTTGAAAATCTGGTGAGAATAAAACTGAATTGGATAAGAAGCCAAGTTGCTAGATTTTTGCCCTTTTGGCTTCAGATTTCAGTATTAGGAGCCACCCAGCCCAAAAAAAAAACCAGGAATTCATGCAGATCAAACATTTCCTGTGTGCCAGGCACTGTGCTAGACACATACTCAATCATTTAATCCTCACAGCCACTCTGAAAGGCAGGTATTTTAAACTCCAACTAAGGGAATAAGCTGAGAAAGATGAAAAAACTTGCCCAAGGAGACTGGACAGGGTGCTCTGTCCACTGCACCAGCATGCTGCAAGAGATAAAAAGGAAAATATAGAGTTGTCTCACCCAGGGAAATCATGGCTGACCCCTGGGACTCCAAGACACCCCCTCCTGCCCCTCTATCTAAGAGGATATCAGAGTAGGGTGGATCTGAGAGCTGACCCCTGTGCCCCTCCCTCAGCTACACCACATTATTACCCGTTCATTTAATACCAAGGCACATGGGAGAGTCCTCTCAAGTTACATTCCTACTACCACCGAATGCTGGAGAGGCCAGAAGTCTGCACTAATGGGTAGGTGGTCTCTGAGTCCCATTTGTCCCATCTAAATAGTCTATATATCAAAACAGCTAGCGACTCAGGCAACACCACTGTCTTCCACTAATTACTCTGCAACTTTAACAAGTAATGGGGGTGGGGTGTGCTTGAGATTGGGGAAAAGTTGAAGCGGCTTACAAATGTACATATTAACAAGCATCTAACTTTAGTGCTGGAATCCCACATGTAAAAAGCCGTTTAAAATGTGTACATATATATATTACCCGTACACACATACACACACACACACACACACACACACGCACACACGCACAGAGAGATGTTGTTAATAAAAAGAGAACTGCGGTACAGCTAGAACATTAAAATCGCCCTTTCGTGATAAATTCCAGGGCATATTCATAACAGGAGTCAGACAGATTTTGTTTTCCACCACAGAGTTCTATAAAAATAAACTGTCATCACAACATCCTTGTGGTAGTAAAAGGCCATATTTGCCTGCAGTTAAATCCAACAGCAGCTGCTCTATGGAAAAAGACGGCCCAATAATTGGCTTCTTTCACCTCTGTTAATCACGAACAAAAGTGTCATTCAGTTTCAGAATGGACAAAATGCTCCAATGGATGGTCAGCTAGCTGAGCCAATGGGGTGGAATAACAATAACCCTGTAGCATTTTCCTTTTTCCTTTTGTTTGGTCTTTCAAAGCCCTTAATTAAGACCAGCACAAAGCACCCCTACAGGCTTTTTTCAATGAGGCATTACACGCCTGTTTTCTTGTATTTAAAGAAAAAAAAATAGCAGGGATTTTCTGAAACACATTAAACAGAATACACAATTTCCATTTATTTGCAACTGAAATACTGTTAAAATTTTGGAGCTTAAATATTATCATCAGTAACAAAGCAAGTTCTTTCCATTTCAGGCTTGGGGAGTGGACAGTGAATAAGCGGTTGTTCAGAAGGGAGGTGGGGAAAGCCGGAGCTGGGGGAGGAGGAGAGTGCCAACTCAAAGAAGCCTCGCAAAACCATTTCCTCAGAAATAAAACTGTTAGCAGACATAATTTAGAAAGATCTAGACTGGGCTCTCAAACCTTTCAATAGATTAACATACACACATTGAAAGAAACAGCAAAACGCATGAGACGAGCAAACAACTGGACCACAGAGATAAAAGGTAATGCCAGTCATGATGGACTCCGCTTCTTACACATTCCTTTAAAAATCGCATAGAAAAAGATCAAGTATTTTTACAATTAAGCAATCTCTATAAGACCTTTGTACAATTCTATAATTGATTTCTGCCTCTAAGTCTCCCCCCACCGCCGCCAATCCTGGCCTTCACAAAGCTTCACATAATTATAGTGGATAAGAATCAGAATGTCTAGCTTTAAAAATATCCATAGCCTAATTAAGTTTTCATTATTCAATTTTCTTTTTGCACAACTTAAAAAAGGCTGTTGTGTTCATGTTCAAATGCTCTGAAATACAATCTTTCCGGGTTTTAGACTGTTCTGAAAATATCCAGTTTTGCCCATAATTTGTTCTTCCCTCCCCCTCTCACAAATATCCTGAGTGACAGCTTAATGTGACAGCTTTCTTGCCACAATTCACCAAAGGGGAGTGGCAGGTAGGGTTCTCGGAGAATAAATACCTAACAAAGCCATCATTCTGGGGAGTTACTTCCAAACTGTCGATCCAATCCATCAAGTGGAATGTGCTCTACTATTCTCTTGTAAATGTGCTTATTTCAAACAAGGCAGAACTCGGGCAGCTGCCCCACAGAAGACTGAATGACCCAGCTCAAATGTCACCTCTGCTGCGAAGCCTTCCAGCTCCCCAAAGCAAAGTAAGTTCCTTCCCTCTTTGCTCCCACAGCCTTTGTTCATCCTTCCTTATGGTACTCCCACACTGTATTTTGTGTTTATGTCTGTCTTCTCCACCAAAGCAGATCACCCATGGAAGTTTGTGAGCTTGTGAGCCAACATGGTGGAGTGCAGGATAACCCAGGCTCTGGAGGAAGACAATCCGGGGTCCAATCCTGGTTAGAGATTATAAAACACATGACCTTGGACCTGCTAATTACATTTTGCGCCTCTGTGTTGTCAGCTTAAAATGAGAATTAAAGAGGACACTTCTACAGAATGTAAAGCTCTTTGCCCAATGCTGGTATACATCAAGAGTATGACCAATGTTGGGGCTTGGGTGGCTCAGTCAGTTGAGCATCTGGCTTTTGATTTCACTCAGGTCATGATGATCACAGAGTCATGATATCAAGCCAGACCTCTTGCTCTGCACTCAGCAAAAAGTCCACTTGAGTTTCTTGCCCTCTGCCCCTCCCCCTCACTCACATGAGTGAACACACAGATTCGAGTGAATGCTTGCTCTCTCTCTCAAGTAAGTAAATAAATCTTTAAGAAAAAAAAAAAAAGAGTACGACCAATGTTAAAAAAGGAAGCAGAGCCCATATCTTTTCTCCCCCAGCAAATACAGTAGCACAGCTGGAAGGATAATAGGCATGCATTCCATGTTCATGGAAACAACTTTTGCTAAGCAAGTTTATTTATTAATAAAAAGTCACAAGTAAAATACAATTCCCAAAGGTAATCTTTCCACATCCTTCAATTTATTCAACACTTAAGAATATATTTCATGCGAGGGGCAACTGGGTGGCTCAGGCAGTTAAGCATCTGACTCCTGATTTTGGTTCAAGTCATGATCTCAGGGTGGTGAGATCAAGTCCCATTAAGGTCTCTGTGACGGCAGTGTGGAGTCTGCTTAAGTTTTTCTGTCTGGGGTGCCCCGGTAGTTCCTTAAACATCTGCCCAGGTCATGATCTCAAGGTCCTGTGATAGAGCCCCACAGTGGGCTCCCTGATCAGTGGGGAGTCTGCTCCTCCCTCACCCTCTGCCCCTCCCCCCTGCTTATGTTCTCTCCCTCTCTAATAAATACATTAAAATCTTAAAAAAAGAAGAAGAAGAAGATTCCCTCTCTTTCAGCTCCTTCCCATACCCCTTCTCCCTCTCAAATAAATAAGTAAGAGTTTGTTTCATGCAAAGAACAAATATAGGCAAGGGAATAGCTAAAAACATATTAAGTGAGATCTGTTTCCTGCCCTCCAAGAGCTTACAAGTATTTCTGAGCATGAGGCTTCTAGAAATATATGCCTATTACATTCAGGGCTGATTGTGTTTCACAATACATTTGACTAATGTGCATTTTCTCAAGTGTATTAAGCCATCAAATATTTAAAAGACTATGTACAACCAATGTGTCTCATTTAGCTAAGGGAAGTAAGAGTTTAAGAATGTTGTATTTTACATACTTCAATGAATCCTGTAATTCTTACTAACGCTCCATGTTAATATAGTGCATGCATTGGTTCCAAGTCCATGCTCTCTGGTTCTATGAGAAGAGTTATTACTGTCTGGAGGACTGTAAGAGTTAAAACTACTCAGGCATGAGATTTTAAAAATCTGGGTCGTGAACAAATGTGTAGCAAAATCATCGTTTCCGTTATGCTCTTTTCAAAGACTTTATCATTAAGTATAGAACCATTTGTTTAAACGCTGCAATTTTAGTAAGACCTACTTCAATGAAATCATGACTAATTTAAAACCCTTACTGAATTAAAATAAATTATTCAGAGTTTTAGCTGTACTTTAGTTGAAAAGACTGTTATGGAACCAAAATGATTTTGCTGGACATTTGTTCTTGACCCAAATCCTTTTGTCATAAGACACTAATTTCATGAGAATCTGAATACCGCATTAAAGCTATCTATACATATTTGCATTTGACAACACCAAGGCAGATTCACCACATCCCACTCTCTTTAGAGAGTAGCTACAGACCAACACAAAAGGGCTCTTCAAGCCAACAGCTGGAACAAGCCCCCTGAAGGCAAGCAGGGCACCGCATCTTCCCTCCTCTCACCAGACTAGATCACCAACAAACATCTTTTCTCACACTCTTCACGGATATTTCAAATTCAAAGAAAACCCATGATAAACTTTGGTTGCTTTTCTTATTTTTCCATGGAAATATACAAACAGAGGGGGGATATCTCACCTAGATGTTAATATCTAATGATCATAGGCTAACTAAGCTGTAACAACAAATCAATCTATGTCAAGAGTCTGATTATCTTCATCTGAGAGAGTGGTATCCATCCTCTTAACACTGGCCAGATACTTACTAGCAATAAAATAATCAATGCCTACCTAAATATACTGAATCTTTAAACCATCTCTGGGAGTTTAAGAAGGATAATACTGAATTTATTATTACATCAGAATGAAGCTTAACAGAACTCTATTTCAATCACTGTGTGGAATTTTGAAAGTATCATTTATGAGCCAAATTCTGTTTCTTGAGATAGTACTTCACAGAAATCAAATGGCAAATGTCTGGATTATGCTGAGTATTTTAAACTCTAAAAATCCTCTAGGAAATATATTACAGAAAGGTTTCAATTGTTTCTGCTGGGCTTCCCAATTTTTCAACAATTATAACTGTTACATTACCTATATCTCTTCAGTAAGTATTCCTTTGATTTATTTCTTAGGTTAACAAAATTAGTTGTCCTCCTAAAAACTGATCATTTAAGGCAAAACAATGTCTTATAAAACATGGAAATTGAGAAGTAGAACCTGTCTATTATATAAGATACCTCCTGTAAAAACATTTTTAATTAGTGGGATGAATGTGATATTTTACTATCTAATGAATTAGCTGTACCTCCAACAACACAATGGCATGTAGGTATTTTTATTGTAGAATATCCAATGACCCTATGATGCCATTGTTATTCGAGACCTTCTCTGAGAGAAATGGAGCGGTTAATATTGTTTAAAGAATGGAAAGGGATAGGATGTTGAAGCTGGGTGACAGAGGCCTTGGGAGTAAGGCGCTAAAATCATGCTGTCCCGTTTCCCACCGTCTCCCCCAGCCCGCAGCGATTCTTTTTTTTTTTTTTTTTTTTTTTAAAGATTTTATTTTTTTATTTGACAGAGAGAAATTACAAGTACACTGAGAGGCAGGCAGAGAGAGAGAGAGAAGGAAGCAGGCTCCCTGCTGAGCAGAGAGCCCGATGCGGGACTCGATCCCAGGACCCTGAGATCATGACCTGAGCCGAAGGCAGCGGCTTAACCCACTGAGCCACCCAGGCGCCCAGCCCGCAGCGATTCTTAAACCTTAAAAACTGCCTATAGAGACATGGGAATTTTACTCTCCCTGAAACAAAGCCCTGGGCTGAATTAATACTTTCAACTCCTCCCGGCAGAATAATTTCAATTCCTTGCATAAAACAGACACTTCCAATTCCACAAACCTCCACTTGGAAAATGAAACAGAACTTCCCGTAATGTTGCCGTGAAATAAAAAAATACTCCAGCAGAAAATTTTTCTCTCATCTCTATTCCTTGCTTTAGGGTTCTAGATGCAACGATGCCTATATTAGAAACTAACCAAGCTAAAACAAAGACATCTTTTCGGCAACACTGCTTAAATCTATCTCTTTCTTCCAGCAAGTCAGATCCCCTGTTGACAGTAACACCTTCTCCAGTGATCTCTTCTACACTGGGACTGTATGGGGCCGCCTCAGAAAAACACTTCTTTCAAACACCAACTTTTTTTGTTTTGTTTTGTGTTTTTAAGAATATAAGGTTATTTCCAAAGTTGGCCTAACTGTCTGGCTAAAATAAGGAAATGTTAAACTGAGACAGAGAGACCACGTGGGCAGTCTTTAGTACTATTTGGTCATGAGCTTTTCTTCCTGCAACTTCAGACACACGTATCACCCCACTGGTCTAACGAGGAACATCCACCAGGCACACTACTCAAGAACTGAGGCCTAAGTCATTATGTCAAAGGTATAAATTATGGGCCCAAAGACAGCTCGAGGCACTGCTGGGCATGGAAATGCTTTCTGAGCAACCATGTTGTTCCAAACAAACTAAATGCTTAAGAGGCTAAAGGACAGTGGAGGCAATTATTGGAAGGAAATTTCTCACTAGGCCAGAAAGGAATAATTAAGTCTTTGCACGCTAAATCACATCAGTGGGGTTAACAATGAAGTAATCAAGTGTAAATGGTGACAAAGCCCATCTATAGGACTCATGAAAGGAAATTAAGGTTGTGGGTAATCTAGACTATTGTTGCTTAAATACCACAAAAATTAGTCCCTAAAACTTCATTCATTTACCCTCTCTTTACACAAATGTGTGTGCTTTTTGTGGGAGGCAAGAAATTGGTTAATCCAGCAATTAAGGCAAATATACTGAATCATCAGAAGTAAAACACCACTCAGCTACTAATTCACAGGCAGAGATCCAACACCATCCCCATGCTACTTAGACTGTACCAAGTGCTTAGAAACAAAACCCCTCCATAATAGAAGGGCATAGGGGTTTTACTCAAATATACCACTAAAACCTTCTAATGATAAACCTAATGCATACTTTGTATCTTACACTTTTCTACGCTGTGGTCATAGAAGAGAATTCACACACACACACACACACACACACACACACACACACACACGGAGGGGACTTAAGGAAGGCAGTGGGGGAGAAAGACGGAGGACACATGCCTCATCTCCCAACAACTGCTCAATACCAATTAAAATTGGTCATGTGCTAAGGGAGCAAAATAACATTGACCTGAAAGTTTAAAAGTCTAGATTCACTTACCATCAGCAACGATGTGGATGGAGCTAGACTGTATTATGCTAAATGAAGTAAGTCAGTCAGAGAAAGACAAACACCATATGATCTCACTCATATGTGGAATTTAAGAAAGAAAACATGAACATACGGGAAGAGGGGAAAGGATAAAAAACGAGAGAGGGAAACAAGCCATAAGAGACTCTTCATGACAGAGAACAAACTGAGGGTTGTTAGAGGAAGGTGGGTGGGGGTGGGGGATGGGGGATGGGCGAGATGGTGGATGCTTATTAAAGAAGGGCACTTGCTGGGATTAGCACTGGGTGTTGTACATAAGGGATGAATCCCTGAATTCTACTGCAGAAACCAATATTGTACTGTATGTTCACTAACAAAATTTAAATTAAAAAATAAGTAAATGAAATAAGAAAGTTTAGATTCAGACTTAGGCGCTGCAATCTCAGTTTATAATCTCACCTCAGAGACTCAATTTCCCCATCTTTTTTAAGGAGGGAGGCCAAAATAAAGATTGCTCAAGACCCTAAATCGATTTGGTATATCTGCTGCTGCTGCTGCTGTTATTGTTGTTGTTTTTTAAAGATTTTATTTATTTATTGTACAGAGATCACAAGTAGGCAGAGAGAGAAGGAGGAAGCAGGCTCCCTGCTGAGCAGAGAGCCCGATGTGGATGTGGGGCTGGATCCCATGATCATGAGATCATGACCTGAGCTGAAGGCAGAGAGGCTTAACCCATTGAGCCACCCCGGCGCCCCTACTGTTGCCGTTTTTAAATAACTTCAGACTCATCAAAATTTGCAAAAATAGTACAGAGTCCCTGCGCATCCTTCACTCGGCTTTTCCAAATGGCAGCATCTTACATAAGCATAATACATTAGCTAAACCAGGAAATTCATTTCGGTGCATTATGAACAAAAGACCCTACTCAGATTGCACTCCTTTTATGTGCATTCATTTTTTAATTACATGTATGAATTCATGCAGTCACCACTACAGTCCTAAGGACCTGCTCTGTTACCACAAGGGAAACATGGGCATATTACTCTACCTGCAATGAAGCCCTGGGTGGAATTAATGCATCCAATTCCTCCTGGCAGACTATTTTCAATTCCTCAAAATAAAAAAAGCGGCATTTTCAATTCTACAAATTTCTACTTGGAAGAAGAAAAAGAACTTCCCATAATGTGTTGCTGTAAAAAAACAAACAAACAAACAAACAAACAAACAAAAAAACCTCTCAAGGAAAATTTTGTTCTCACCTCCACGCCTCGCTTTAGGCTCCAGACCCACTACACATCTACTATGAACAAAGAAAAATGACAAAGAGCCCTCTGCCATCACTACTCCAACACCCCCTCCTGGCACCCTTTGAAGTCACCCTGCCGTCCTCCCACCTCTAACCCTAGCCCGCTGACCTGTTCTCCATTTCTGTAATTTTGTCATTCTACAGTGTTTTAAATGGAATGATACAGTGTATATAACCTACAGAGATTGGCTTTTTCACTCAGCGTAATACCTTGCAGATGTATCCATCTTGTTGCATGTATCAATAATTTGATCTTCTATTGCTGTGTACTATTCCACGGCATTGACATACCAGTTTATGATGGCACATTGATTTTATTCTTTTCATGTTTTAATTAGCACTATGGGGTGAGGAAGAACTTCAAGTCCTCCTATGCCATTGCTTAAGATGGTTCATATTCCAGTAGATGCAATCTTAATCAGTAATTATCTTAACAACCCCATCCATGTGTTCTCTGACTGCCCCTATTTAGTGAGTCCCCTTTACCCTGCTTTATTTTCTTTCACAGTACTTAATATTACCTGACCTCATATATTCATTGTATTTATTTTTCAACTGTCTACCACCACCACTATACCACTATACCCATGCCAGGTAAATTACATGAGGGCAGGGATGCTGTCTGATCATTCTGTCTCCAGCACCAAGAACAGTTCCTAACACATAAAGTACTCACTAAATATTAAATGAGTTAATTTTTTGAGTATTAACTTATGATCTCAATAATTATTTTTTTAAAGATGTTATTCATTTATTTGACTGAGAGAGACAGCAAGAGAGGGAACACAAGCAGGGGGAATGGGAGAGGGAGAAGCAGGCTCCCCATTGAGCAGGGAGGCTGATCCAGGGTCGATTCCAAGGTTGATTCCAAGACCCTGGGATCATGGCCTGAGCCGAAGGCAGATGCTTAACGACTGAGCCACGCAGGCGCCCCTGATCTCAATAATTATTATTTTGAAACTGAAAGACCATTGATTCCATGAGCCATTATACAAATAGTAGTGGCTCTCAAAAAATAGTTTTGAACTGATAAAATTATTCATGGGAAACCTTTTTATTCACCTGCATAAAACAACTATCTCCTATAATTTCAACAAAGTACTGGGCCCATGAAAGACTATACAAAATGCCAAGGAAAAGCACAGAAGATTTTACCATCTGACAAGCAACTCAAGTCAAAACTCTTTTTAAATGTTAAAGGTTTATATAACCAAGGAAAAGACCATCTTTTCTGATAATGTGCTTGTTTTGTTTTTAACATACACTGGAGAGCTACCAAGGGTTCTGGACAAGTCATACAACTAAATGTAAGTGGACTGCTGCCCTGTTAAATGGAGAATTTCAATGAGATCAACTGTTTTTTGACTAGGTTTTTTTTTCTTTTTAAGATTTTATTTATTTGAGAGAGAGACAGCACAAGCACGGGGAGGAGCAGAGGGAGAAGGGTAAGCAGATGCCCTGCTGAGGGGGGAGCCTGATGTGGGGTTTGATCTCAGGACCCTGAGATCATGACCTGAGCTGAAGGCAGATGCTTAACCCACTGAGCCACCCAGGGGCCCTGTTCTCAACTAGTCTTAAAAGAACTGTACTGAAGAGGGAGGGAAGGTCTGAAAAACATAAGCAAAAATTTGGTGTTTCAATTTATGTAACTGAAAGGTTTAGCAAATAATAGATATCAGGCCTATAAACATATAAATGTATGTCTGGGGGTCGGGGGTGGGGGGAGAAAGGACTTTTTTGTTTCCCAAATGGACAGAAAGACCTAGAAGAGGGTTAGCACCGCTGTACTAGATGGCCTTTAAGATTCAGAAGGGTCCAAGTCTATATTCCAAGGGGCTGAGACCTCTTCAAGCAGAGAACAAAACAGAGCTAACCTTGCTGGAACTAACTCCTTATCTATAAAATGAACAGTTCATGATATCCTCAGCAACAAGATAGATGGATGCCTATATCTAGAAGGGACACCACAGGACACAGGCATACCACCCACTCAACCAAATGACCCTGGTCTGAAAAACCGAGATCCGATCCCCAGCTACAAAACCTTGTTCATTACTTGTGTGCTCTCTCCCCTGTGATTTCTTCATCTCTAAAACAGCAAACAAAAGCGTGTGTTTTAGAGGGCTATAAAGAATAATAAATAAATAATAAAAATAAAATCTAAAAGAGTGTTAAATCGATAACACACAAAGCACTTCCCATATCATGCCCGGTACTCAATAACATTTATTATTATTAGCATCTAAGTTAGTAACAAGGTGACGATGATGGTTTATCTGAATGGGAAGACAGACCATAAAGAAGACCAGGACTGCAAAGTTAATTAAATGAAAAAGGAGAATGCTTCCAGGAGAAAACCTTCATAGTCACCAAATAACGGTCCGGCATGGGGCTGGCTGTCACCCCTTTCAAAGTCAAAACTGTGGCCACAGATTCAATCATGAACAGCCCTGCTGCTAAAGAAAAGAGCACCCAGATCCAAACAAGAGCCCATCCAGTCCGTAAAATATTAACAGCTTAATAAACATCAGCTCACGCAATCAACAAACACAATGCTCAAGTCAACGAGAAAGAGTACCAACTAAATTAGTACCAAGTTGACTAAATAAAATACCTTGGGGGGAAAAAGGCTCATGGGTGATTCACTTTTATGCTGACTTCCCTATAAAAACACCTTCAACAGGAGAGGCAGGAAATTCCAGTGAGTGAAAGGGAGCGGCTATATGGAAACCATCACAGTGCACACTTCGCTTGTTCATTTACTTCAGGGTTTTGATTCAAAGGAGCACATTCAGAAATGTGCGCTTTAAGAAGCAGAAAAGCGAGTATTCTAATGGATCCTCATATACCATCTCAGCAAATTCCACAAAGAAAAAGAAAAAGCAAGCCAAAATGCACACAACTGATACTTAACTTTGCGGACATAGAAAAACACTATTAATATAAAAAATGCAAACGCTTTCAAACAAAGAAGTACAAAAAGCAAAGATACTCAGACATACTTTCCAAAAAAAAAAAAAAAAATCTGCTGTGAATAAAAGATCCCTTAATTTTACACAGTAAGTACATTTTTGTCATGTAAGTTACTCCTAAATCCAGTCAGTCTCCGACCGTATGTACAGGTCTGTATGCGTTTGCAGGATGCTTTATGTTCTGTTCTGAGCTTTTTTCCCCTGTAAAAACCTGTAGCTTCTCACCATTTCGTTTCTCATTTTACTTTCCCCTCTTGTAATAAACTGTCAACAATTCAAGTAATCTACAGGAGGTACAAACAAAGAGCAAACACCTGAGCTTTGCAAAGTACCACCCACTACCTGTGGGACATTTGAGCAAGTTACTGAACCCTTTCGAATCTCCGTATACGCAGCTATAAAATGGGAACCGTGCCAGGGACCCAGAATGATTACTGTGGAAATTACAGTTAACACACAGAACACGACTGATACACCAGGAGGCCCAGCAATTCTCACCAAATTTCCATTTTTTGAATCAGACTTTCCAAACACAGACATGCTAAAAATTCAAACGTTTGTCACTATAAGCAAAATGTTCCACACTGGGAACATTACTCCACAAGTCCTCCTCAAAGGGTATCACAATAACGGTCAGACGCCATAGAGGGAGCTAAGTATTCTCTTCTGGGGTGCCGGGCTGGCTGGCTAAGTCAATAGAACATGCCATGCTTCATCTCAGAGTTCTGAGTTTAAGCCCCCCTTTGAATGTAGAACTTAATTAGTTCTTTAAAAGTACTACTCCTTTAAAAAGTACACGCACTGAAACAAAATCAGTTTTTAACAGCATTTGCTGTTACTACATACATACCATGCTAAGAATATACGGAGGCTCTAAGTAATTGGTAATATCAAACCTTACTACAGCTCTAAGACATCTAAACCTAGACCAATGTTTTATTAACATATACTTACCACTGGACCTAGGATCTCGCTCCTATATATTTACAAAGGTGAAATGAAAACCTACGTTCACACAAAACCTCTACGTGAATATTTATATCGGCTTTATTTATACCTGCCAAAAACTGGAAACAAGGCAAGTGTTTCTCAACTGGGGAATGGACAAATAAATTATGGCATGTCCATGCTGACAGAACTGTACACTAAAAAAAAAGGGTATATTTTAGAACTGAGAGATTCGAGAGAGTTTTCCTCTGATATGAATTCAAAATTATGGAAGTTAGTTAAGTAGTCAAAGTAGGAAAATGGAACGCCCAAGATTAAACTAGTTATTTTAGGATAAAAATATGAAGGCACTAAAAGAATGAGGAGGACCTCAAATAGACTCATTAAAACCTAAGCTTTTGAAAATGTAACCTCCCAAGAGAAAAAAATTTAAAGGAAATCTATGATAAGAAATTTAAAAAGGAATTAGAAGAAAATGTGAAAGGCAGTAATTTCTCCCAGCACATTGTTTTTACAGCTAACGTACAGTAATGATACCAAGAACCATCAGAAATACCTTCTAGATAAGATGTACATATACATTCCAATGTTTGGCTCTTTCTGGGATAATACAGGAGTTCATTTCCTTTTCAGTAAATCCACTCCTGTCAGAAACAGCCCACATGTCTAGGAAACAATGAATTTCAGGCTCGGGTAACTTGGGTGGAAATATAGGTCATCTCCTCCACCAAAGTCACGAATCTTCTCGTTTAGGGATGTCATAGGTTTTTGTTTTTGTTTTTTTCTCCTTCTGGAATGCCACCTCAGCCAGGGTTGTGCCAAGGGCAAATTCTTTTAACACAGAAGACCTGAAAAAGACAATTGATTTACCCCTCTTTTTCCGTTCTTGGCCTCTCCTGCCATACCTGCTGACAAGCCTCCACACCGTGGATTCAGATACCACAAAGCAAAACCGTTAATGCTAGATGAACTGAAACACAGTCCCTAAGTAGAAGGCTGGTCCTATGCAACAGAAACCTTTAAAGGTCAATGCAGCAGTACTTGGCTAGTAGAGAACGATCAATTAGCCTTGAACTGACAAGAAGATAAACATGGAGGCAGCCAGTCCTCGAGGCATGCTCTCTTGGGAATCAAGCAACCTCATTCCCAACTTGTGTATCTATTAAACACACACCACATATCAAACCTGGAGGAACAGCAACCAAATGTCCTGCACACGCACGCACACGCACACACACAAGTTCCCAATGGTGAAATATATGATGAAGTCAGAAACCCACCATGGAAGCAGGTCATACAAAGTTAATTCAAACTGGTATTAGAAACTGATTTCTCCAAAATACAACATTCCATTTTCAAGAACATGATGGGGCTTTGGAAAACACAGTTTGATTGTAAGCAGCAGAGCCTGTGGTTAGCACACAGACTTGCCAACCTACCATGAAGTATGAAGCTTTCTGCTGCATGCCCTCACAGCCCCAGACTGTTTGCAAAGGACAGGAATGAAATATTCCATATGTTTTCTTTGTCAGTGACATGGCTATTGAAAGCAAGGCCACGGTAGTCTCCCTGCTGAGGGACTGGGTCAAGCTATTCATGTGTAACCAGGCAGATGTCAAGATGGTAATGGGAAAAACATCTCAACCATTTTTTTTTTTTTTTTAAAGAAAGAGACCCAGGGTAGGAAATGCACAACTGTAGTTGAAGCACTCAGCCGATCTAAATCGGCTGTGAGCACTGCTGCATATGCTTGCTGCTATTCTGGCTTTACCATTCATTTTCAAATCAGGTCTGAATCAAAATCCAGAAAAGTTTTTAAAGTTTCTGAGAATGATTTAATTATGCTTAACAAGAATGCCATGTCACTTTCTAGAAATACAGAAGATCTTAAAGAGTGGATTTTAGTTCTAAAATGGCTTTATCCACAAAACTTGAGCATTAATCTCAAATGTTAAAAAAGACAGAGATATCCAAACATCCAACAAAATATCACCTTTAAAGCAGTTAAAAGAAAAAGTTCTCTCATAATCTGAATGTTTCTCAGAAACCAAGTGATGGGAAGAAACAAGAATGCAGCTAAACTGTCAATCTTGAGTAAATCTTATCCATCCCCAAAATGGAAAATGATCTGAGAAACTGCAGTAGGCAGTCATTGGCATGAGGTTTCCCTAAGAGTTAAGCACAGCTTAATGAAAATCCCCAGTGTTCCAAAGTCTGGAAGTGGAAAATTCATATCTAAAGATCACACTGATGGGGCGCCTGGGTGGCTCTGACAGTTGAGCATCAGAATCTTGAGTTTGGCTCAGGTGGTGATCTCTTGAGTCGTGAGATCAAGCCCCTTGTCGGGCTCAGCTCAGAGTCTGCTTGGGATTCTCTCTCCTTCTTCCTCTGCCCCTCCCCCTGCCAAATAAAATAAAATAAAAAATTTTTAAAGACCACACTGACACTGCCTAAGGTCACATGTCTTTTCACTGTGGGGAGATACGCTGTGTCCCCTGAAAGGATAGCACCTTTCTATGTGACCAGCCATCTCATTCAGGAAAGCTGTGCCAATCACAGAGACCCAGGGGAGCAAACGTGATATCCCCTGAGCACTCTCCTTCAGGAAAACTGTAACTAACTGCCCCCCCCATCACGGTTTCCTATTAAAAGGGGAGTTGTACCACCTATGAGAAGATATCTTGATAAAAGTGCATATATATACTCTTTCTCCACCTGGATCTTCATGGTTTTCTAAATGAAAAAAATCTGCCAGGTAAGTACACGTTTCCCCATCAGCACAATGGCTCACCTGCGAAGTCTACACAGGCTTTGGACCTGGTATACATTCAAAGAACCAGAGAAAAAGGGTCCACATACACACAAGCAACTGCTTAGTCACTTTCAGAAGAAATGACAACAAATCGGGTCCTGGCCGTCACTCAGACAGGTCATGCTGAAGTTTCCCAGGTGTGATCCTTGAAGACAAAATGAAGTTACCTCTTTTTGCAGATGGAAGAGTCAATGTTCCAAGTGGTTACGTGACATGCCCATGCTGATTTGGGAACTCAGGGGTCTTGATTCTTTGTGCCATACTCTCAAAAACAAAACCTTTTTGAAGGTCTGCTCATAAAGATAGGCCTATAAAAAGAAGACTCAAGAATAATGACATAAGGCACCTGGGTGGCTGAGTTGGGTAAGTGACTGCCCTTGGCTCAGGTTGTGATCCTGGAGTCCTAGGATCAAGTCTCACATCCAGCTCCCTGCTCAGCAGGGAGTGTGAGTCTCCCGCTGACCTCTCTCTGCTCATGCTCTCTCTCTCATTCTCTCTCTCTAATAAATAAATAAAGTCTTTAAAAAAAAAAAAAAAAAGAAGAAGAAGAATGACATAAAAAGCTGGATTACATGACCACGGACTCAAATGACCTTGAAAAGAGCAGAAGGCCAACAAGAAAATTTTTCTTTTTTACAAAGGAAGGAAAATATTAATATTTAAAAAAACTAATCAAATGAGATGAACTAGCAGAAGTAGCACAGAAAAGATGAAAAGTGAAATTATAAGAAACTTCTAGATATCAGTAAATCCATGTGTAATTTTTACAACATGATTCTAAAATATTTGAAGTGTATTAAGTTCACTTAATATTCCCTTAATTCTGATTATATTGTGTAAGAATTCTATATTTCAATTTATCTCAGATAAGGAGAGTTTGAAGAGGACCAAAGGGCAATTATCACTTTGGAAAATGCAAAGACTGGATGAAGTGAGTGCCTAAAACATATGAACAGTCTTCTAGAACATTAAGAAGCCTAAAAGTTGGTCGACATTATTTTCTCTCCCTGCAACTTGAAAAAGAGTCAGTAGACTTCATTTTTTTTTTTTTTAAAGCAAACTCTATGCCAAATATGGGACTTGAATTCACAACACTGAGATCAAAGGTCACATGCTCTACCAGCTGGGCCAGACAGGCACCCCAAGAATTGGTAGACTTTAAAACAGAGTTACTAAAGTTTTAAATTATTCAAGAGCTCGTGATCTTCTCTGGAGAATTCTTCCATGGGAAAGCAGCCCTCTGAGATGGTTTCCACACAAGAAAGGTGACAATCTAGAACAGAGTCGTGACCTCTGGTCTCCTCTCTCTTGGGAAAATCTTATCTGCCAACCCTTTCTCCTGTGATCCATATGGTTTCTCCAAGGGTCTCTTAGTATTTTCTCTTGGGAAAATGGGGAGAACCCAGAAGTTAACAACACAACCTAATCCCTAGAGTTTCAGAGAAAACCCCGCCAACTTGAAAGTACACCCCCTGTCCTGTACCTTTAAAACAGGAACCATGGGACACCTGAGTGGCTCAGTTTGTTAAGCAACGGACTCTTGATTTTGGCTCAGGTCATGATCGAAGGGTTATGAGATCAAGCCCCTCATCAGGCTCTGTGTCTGCTTGAGATTCTCTCTCTCCCTCTCTCTCTGCCCTCCCTCCTCCCCATGCTTGCTAGCATTCTCTACCTCCTCTCTCTCTCTCTCCAATAAACAATAAATCTTTAAAAATAACAAGAACTATGACAAGTGCGAGAACTGGGCAATCTACCTATCTTCCTAGGAGAAGAGTTCTAATCAAGTTCTTGACGGAGGTTTTGATGTCACCCACGTATACTATGTCACCGTCTGCAGTCTAGTAGCAGCTGCATGTGAGAACTTCCCAGCCTGAGGGAGAATGGAGAAGTGAGACCGGAAGCAATCTAGGCTCATTCCTTGGCCCTGCCCTAATCCAGCACAAAGGTAAAGGTACCATGTCTCAGTCAGATTTATGTCACTCTTCTTAGGAGGGACAACTTCCCCATATAAAACCTTAAAAATGTACAGGACTGGGAGACTTAACCTCATGACTTTTCTGAATGAGGTTCTGAAATCTGATTAAAGCATCAAAAATATTTTGTTGTCAGGACGCACTAAGATTTTCATTCCTTCAATGGTCAATTTTATATTTAAAACTTTGAAAAAAGAAAAGGCTACATTCTATTGTAAAAATAGAGGAAAAGAAAAAACTAGCTAAAGGGGCTTACATAACCCTTTATTTCTCTTGATTTTTAATACTTAGATACAAATTAATTTTGAAGGATAAAGTATCATTAAGTAACTTGAAATATATTAGATACGCTTCCTCCACAAGTTTCTCACTAGTACAGACATCAGACCAGCCTGGGATCTAAATGGCCCAGCTGCCTCCCAAAATATCTATGGTTTACATTTCCTTACAAGGCTATTCTTACATTCTTATGGGCCCACATGATGCTAGGGGGGGTGGGGGGGGCGAATCAATGCCTTCCCCCTAAGGCCTTTCAGAACAGAACAGCTAGGAAAACCAGAAAAATATATTTCTTAAAGATGTTCACTTCTTGGACCTGAACTGTTTAGAAGGGCTTTCCTGTTCTCAATCACTTGCATCAAAAAAAAGAGATGCCCAATGCCAAATTTTGCTGTCAACTTAGTGCAGAGGGGGAGAACCTGGCTACTGTGACAATTAAAATATGTAATGGTACCAAACATGCTTGAGATTAAAAACAACCACCCCCAACATTCAGAGTTTTAACTGCTTGTACATGCCACAACATACTTCACTATACTTTAAGAACCTTGCTTAAAAACAGTGCCAGCCATATACAAATATACACCATATATTTGTTTAAGAACAAATACTTAGGGGCATCTGGGTGGCTCAGTGGGTTAAAGCCTCTGCCTTCAGCTCAGGTCATGATCTCAGGGTCCTGGGATCGAGCCCCACATCAGGCTCTCTGCTCAGTAGGAAGTTGGCTTCTCCCTCAGTCTCTCCCTCTGTGTCATCTCTCTCTCAAATGAATAAATAAATCTTAAAAAAAAGAAAGAAAGAAAGAATACTTGTCTGTTGGGGGGTGAATCCAGAGTAGACTACTACACAATTACATCTTGCCATTTAAAAGAGGTACTTGAGTACAAACTTGCTAAAGTCTTTAGAAATCGAGGTTATTAAATGTATATGAACTATAAAGTCATGATCTGTCTTTTGCTAACACTGATTTCTAAACTCAGTTTGGAACTCACCCAATTTCAGACCATAGAAGTGCTACCTGGCCTACAGCTGGACCATCAAGTACTTAAACACAAAAGAAATACCTAGAAAGGCAGACAAATTAGCCATTTGTGTAAGAGTACTGATATGCTAAACTTTAGTCCTAGCAAAATTATCCTTCCCTGGCAGAACTTAAAAACAGAGCATTTTATCATCCTAATGAAGCTCTGCAAAAGAAGCTATAGTTCACTTAACAAAGTTGGGGAAAAAAGGAAAAAGTTATCCATATTCTTTTATTATATAAGAAAAGATGTTGGCATTGCCAAAAACTCGAAGGCTGCCTGAGACAGTTAAAGGCAAGCTGGCTAACACCCTTCTAAAGCCAAATCCTTGAGATCGAGCTTAAAAAATTAAAAGAGCAAAGCTCCCTTATCAAGAACACTGTGAGTTACATTAGTTACATTTTTCAGAGTAAAAGGCACATCTGGCAGGGTTTAACTTTTAACCCAAGTGTACCAACAAATACTGTACTTTTATGGAAATTTATCTTTTTTATAGAGAAATAGTGATAGACATTCTTAGAAAAAATTTCAATAAATCACTAAAGGGTTCTCAGAACTTTACTTGCTTAACAGTTAACACAGGTTCAGAGAAATTCAAAGCAGCGAGAGACATTTGCCATCATCTAGTCCAATATCCATCACTTATTGGTAAGAAAAAGTGGAAATGAAGGGATAGGCACAAACAGGAAGACCAGAAACCAAAATCCAAACGTGCAGGCTCTCAGTACTTTCACTATTATAAAGATGACTAAAATAAGAATTTGAGAGAGAGACTGAAAGAGGCCAAGAAAATGCCTAAACTTGCCTGGATCCACCTACCAGTAAAAAACTTTGATCTTCCCTAAGAGATTAAGTTGTCAAATGTTACCTTACGATTCTAATGTTAAGAGCCAAGTGCCTGGACATTAAATGCTTGTGATACCATAACTGTCACAAGCATTCAGTTCGACAGAAATCATAAAACATTAGTGGTAACTGCAAAACCTTAAGGAGCCTTGGATAAGAGAATTATGGGTTCAAGTCCTGGGTATTGTTCAGACCAGCACATTGTTGCCTTGTGAGGGAGTGAGCTCCCCATTCAATGGAAACATTCCAGCAGAGCTGGACAACTGAAGAAGTTTCCTGGGTGGGCAAGAGGTTCCATGAACTATACTTCCCTTACCCAAGGGAGAGGATGCAAGAAATGTCTTTAAAAATAAATAAATAAATAAATTCAAGAGAAAGAAAACTCTTGGCAATAAGAGTTGTTTATTTCCTTGTTTTACAGGTGGCGAAACCAAGGCCCTGAGGGGTTAAGCATGTCACCCACTCAAGGTCACTTGTGCAATTTATTGACAGGTCTGGAAACCAGCTCTCCATATTCCCAACAGAATGCTCTTCCTTCTCTTATATTTAAAGAGAACCCAGCAATTCAGCTGGTTTGTAAAATGAAGATTCTAAACTTAAAGATATTCACATATTGGCTTTGTTTAACACAAAGTTCACTAGTATGTGATATCAGTGCATTTCTAGGAAGACACACTACACAAACTAAACATTGAAACTTACAGATCCAAAGGCAGAAATCAAGAAATACCAAACTCTACCATCAACAAAGGTATACGATGACTAGCCACCAGAGAATATAGGAAACATCACAGAAAGTAGAAGAAAATATTTTCAGATGATACTATTAAAAGAAGAAAGCTGTTTGGTGTAGTGAAATAATACATCTTAAGGAAGAATCTAAGGTCAGGCTTCCAAATGAAGAAAAAAATAACATTATTTTAAAAACACTGCAAAGCCTCTCAGGTAACCATCAATTCTATATAGAAAGCTCAATAACCTGCCCGATGTACAGGATACACACACCGTGAAGGCTGGAGATTTTATGACTAATTATATGGAAGTGAGGACACTGAGTAACTTTTTGTACAGTATCCAAATTACTGAAACAGAACGATTTTATTTTCCAAGTGTTAAGCCATACCCACAGGAAACAAGCAGGGCTATTCTACCCTAGCAAAGCGCCTTAGCTAGTCATGCATTCTGCAACAAGTCTCCATGGCAAATTTCCTAACACACACTTCTAAACACAAAGAACTCCTCCTCCAAGTGAGTGGTGATGAAGAGGTTTGTGCAACTTCACCCAGAACAAAATCCTGCAGCTCCTAGGATCTTTTACGAGACGATCATAACATTATCGTCACCTTGCCATCCTAAGATTATGTAAGAATTATAAAATCATATAACTTCTGGAAGCTACAGGCGGCCTTAGAAATAATCTAGTGAATCCAATTACTGCATTTTTCAGATGAGAAAACTGTTCCCCCACACACACCTTTAAAAAAGGAGAACGATTTGCCCGAGGCCACAAAATTACTTAGTGTCAAGGTAAGGACTACGATCAAGGGCTCAGACCCACCAGTGTCTCCACGAAGCCACAAAAACAGGCTGTGTCATCTTAACACTGGTGACCAGACATAATCTAGGACGTGGAGATCTGTGCTCTGAGCCCATGGCACCCAGACGATGAGGCAGTAACAGGAGACACATGTGCACAAACTTCTCCCCAACACCACTGGGACTTCATCTCTTTCTCTCAAGCCTCTGGGAGTATAGGTGATTAAAGAGTGACCTGTTACCATTACTATAGGAATAACCTTGAATCTCTTTGATAAAATAAACTTTGAATTTTAATACCAGTAAGATGACTTCCTTTAAAACACCTCAGGGTGAATTGTGACAAGCCAGTGTATTGTGTGACACAAGACTGAGAACAGCTCTTGCAAAATATAAATCACCAGTACAGGTGCAGCAAACAGTGTGAACACAGGAATCCCATCAACAATACTGAGGATTACATCTGACTCTGCCCCCAGACTCGGATAAAGCAGCTTTCAGCAGGAAATAGATAGTGTTGGATGGAACAAGTTTAAACGAGCCTAACGGAGAAGCAGCAGTATCCTCTCTCTGGGGCTTTCTCAAATCTGGACAAAAGACTAAATGCTGAGAATGCTGAAATTGGCAATCCTGTGTGGGAATGATGTCTGAATTCCAAGCCCCGAGTCTGCCTTCAGGGTCGGCCTTAAGTTATTCTCTCTTCACTGCAACATTTTTAAGTGCCTCCTGTGTACCAGGCTCTGTGTACTCCAAGCTGAGTAAAATAAAATCTCTGCTCTTTGTGGGTCCCAGGGTCTCCAAAGTGGAGTGCACACACCCCTGGTGGAGGTGAAGATACCATATATACCACTGAGCCATGAGAAGAAAATAAAAGAACTTTGACTGATTGGCCTCATCTTTTTAACTTGCATCTGTGTTTGTAATTTTCTGTGCAATGCTCCAGAAATTAGGAAACGGTGAGCAAAAGTTTGGGACCATGGATCTAATCCCTTGCTATGTAACCGTGGCTCACTAAAGCTATAATGGGACAGCAAATCAGAAGTACCTGGAAAGAGTTCCTAGATGATCAATGGGATTGTGCAAACCCACAGCACCTGCCCATCCTCAATATGGCTTTTGAGATTCACTGAACCAGCTGGTCTCTCAAAATGCAAACACACTGCCCTTGAAATGCCCTTTAAGTGGGGCAGCCACATATACTTTTGAGGATGAAATGAAGAGACAGGGGTGAAATAAGGAGTTAGTTGTCAGGAGGTCCAATCACTCTAGCTATAGGTCACAAGTGGAAGAGGAAAATGTAGCACATTTGCTCACCACAGCAGCTCAGAAAGTGCCAGGATGGTGCTAGCTTAGGCAACCTAATCTGGACAGTCACCAATGACTTTTGGTTCCCAAGCCTCAAACAGGGAGTTCTATAGGGCTCTAAATTGAAAATATGGCATTTGACTACCTCCAGTGAGTTCTAAAGGAAGATAATCTGCAGACAGGAATGTGCTCACATAAAATTGTGCTATTTCTTTGTGGTTTTAGGTACTAATGCAAAACAGCCCCTTTCCTTACAGGACAAGACTGCTCATCAAAACTGGTAGAATCTAGGGGAGCCTGGGTGGCTCAGTGGGTTAAAGCCTCTGCCTTCGGCTCAGGTCATGATCCTAGGGTCCTGGGATCGAGCCCCGCATCAGGCTCTCTGCTAGGCGGGGAGCCTGCTTCCTCCTCTCTTTGCTTGCCTCTCTGCCTACCAGTGATCTCTGCCTGTCAAATAAATAAATAAAATCTTAAAAAAAAAAAAAAAACTGGTAGAATCTACTAAACAAGCTCTTTACTACTGGTCAAAACAGCAAAAAGATGCTTTTCTACGATTAGAGAGCCTTGAGAGGTCAGATAAAGGCACCTCTCCTGCATGAATTCTCTAAGTGTCAAGAGAACAAGGAAAAAAAGAAGCCCATCTCCTCTACACAGTCTTCTTCCCCTCCCTTCCACTCGAACCTGC